>NW_026599371.1:0-142553 GCF_023634085.1 Falco cherrug | reverse complement strand
TAGGCAGCTGAAAGGCACCACAAAACTTGTTCTACCTGCTTTCTGGGCTGAGATGGGGAATCGCTGAATTTTGGACTCGGCTGGTGACAAAATGTTCCAAACACACCCCATGCACAACTCCACCGGGGAAGGTGCCAGAAACGAGTTCTGTTGGTAGTTTTTACAGTACCCCGGTAGGCAGCTGAAAGGCACCACAAAACTTGTTCTACCTGCTTTCTGGGCTGAGATGGAGAATCGCTGAATTTTGGACTCGGCTGGTGACAAAATGTTCCAAACACACCCCATGCACACCTCCACCGGGGAAGGTGCCAGAAACGAGTTCTGTTGGTAGTTTTTACACTACCCCGGTAGGCAGCTGAAAGGCACCATAAAACCGGTTCTACCTGCTTTCTGGGCTGAGATGGGGAATCGCTGAATTTTGGACTCGGCTGGTGACAAAATGTTCCAAACACACCCCATGCACAACTCCACCGGGGAAGGTGCCAGAAACGAGTTCTGTTGGTAGTTTTTACACTACCCCGGTAGGCAGCTGAAAGGCACCACAAAACTTGTTCTACCTGCTTTCTGGGCTGAGATGGGGAATCGCTGAATTTTGGACTCGGCTGGTGACAAAATGTTCCAAACACACCCCATGCACAACTCCACCGGGGAAGGTGCCAGAAACGAGTTCTGTTGGTAGTTTTTACACTACCCCGGTAGGCAGCTGAAAGGCACCACAAAACTTGTTCTACCTGCTTTCTGGGCTGAGATGGGGGAATCGCTGAATTTTGGACTCGGCTGGTGACAAAATGTTCCAAACACACCCCATGCACAACTCCACCGGGGAAGGTGCCAGAAACGAGTTCTGTTGGTAGTTTTTACACTACCCCGGTAGGCAGCTGAAAGGCACCACAAAACTTGTTCTACCTGCTTTCTGGGCTGAGATGGGGAATCGCTGAATTTTGGACTCGGCTGGTGACAAAATGTTCCAAACACACCCCATGCACAACTCCACCGGGGAAGGTGCCAGAAACGAGTTCTGTTGGTAGTTTTTACACTACCCCGGTAGGCAGCTGAAAGGCACCACAAAACTTGTTCTACCTGCTTTCTGGGCTGAGATGGGGAATCGCTGAATTTTGGACTCGGCTGGTGACAAAATGTTCCAAACACACCCCATGCACAACTCCACCGGGGAAGGTGCCAGAAACGAGTTCTGTTGGTAGTTTTTACACTACCCCGGTAGGCAGCTGAAAGGCACCACAAAACTTGTTCTACCTGCTTTCTGGGCTGAGATGGGGAATCGCTGAATTTTGGACTCGGCTGGTGACAAAATGTTCCAAACACACCCCATGCACAACTCCACCGGGGAAGGTGCCAGAAAGGAGTTCTCTTGGTAGTTTTTACACTACCCCGGTAGGCAGCTGAAAGGCACCACAAAACTTGTTCTACCTGCTTTCTGGGCTGAGATGGGGAATCGCTGAATTTTGGACTCGGCTGGTGACAAAATGTTCCAAACACACCCCATGCACAACTCCACCGGGGAAGGTGCCAGAAACGAGTTCTGTTGGTAGTTTTTACACTACCCCGGTAGGCAAGAGAAAGGCACCACAAAACTTGTTCTACCTGCTTTCTGGGCTGAGATGGGGAATCGCTGAATTTTGGACTCGGCTGGTGACAAAATGTTCCAAACACACCCCATGCACAACTCCACCGGGGAAGGTGCCAGAAACGAGTTCTGTTGGTAGTTTTTACACTACCCCGGTAGGCAGCTGAAAGGCACCACAAAACTTGTTCTACCTGCTTTCTGGGCTGAGATGGGGAATCGCTGAATTTTGGACTCGGCTGGTGACAAAATGTTCCAAACACACCCCATGCACAACTCCACCGGGGAAGGTGCCAGAAACGAGTTCTGTTGGTAGTTTTTACACTACCCCGGTAGGCAGCTGAAAGGCACCACAAAACTTGTTCTACCTGCTTTCTGGGCTGAGATGGGGAATCGCTGAATTTTGGACTCGGCTGGTGACAAAATGTTCCAAACACACCCCATGCACAACTCCACCGGGGAAGGTGCCAGAAACGAGTTCTGTTGGTAGTTTTTACACTACCCCGGTAGGCAGCTGAAAGGCACCACAAAACTTGTTCTACCTGCTTTCTGGGCTGAGATGGGGAATCGCTGAATTTTGGACTCGGCTGGTGACAAAATGTTCCAAACACACCCCATGCACAACTCCACCGGGGAAGGTGCCAGAAACGAGTTCTGTTGGTAGTTTTTACACTACCCCGGTAGGCAAGAGAAAGGCACCACAAAACTTGTTCTACCTGCTTTCTGGGCTGAGATGGAGAATCGCTGAATTTTGGACTCGGCTGGTGACAAAATGTTCCAAACACACCCCATGCACAACTCCACCGGGGAAGGTGCCAGAAACGAGTTCTGTTGGTAGTTTTTACACTACCCCGGTAGGCAGCTGAAAGGCACCACAAAACTTGTTCTACCTGCTTTCTGGGCTGAGATGGGGAATCGCTGAATTTTCGACTCGGCTGCTGACAAAATGTTCCAAACACACCCCATGCACAACTCCACCGGGGAAGGTGCCAGAAACGAGTTCTGTTGGTAGTTTTTACACTACCCCGGTAGGCAGCTGAAAGGCACCACAAAACTTGTTCTACCTGCTTTCTGGGCTGAGATGGGGAATCGCTGAATTTTGGACTCGGCTGGTGACAAAATGTTCCAAACACACCCCATGCACAACTCCACCGGGGAAGGTGCCAGAAACGAGTTCTGTTGGTAGTTTTTACACTACCCCGGTAGGCAGCTGAAAGGCACCACAAAACTTGTTCTACCTGCTTTCTGGGCTGAGATGGGGAATCGCTGAATTTTGGACTCGGCTGGTGACAAAATGTTCCAAACACACCCCATGCACAACTCCACCGGGGAAGGTGCCAGAAACGAGTTCTGTTGGTAGTTTTTACACTACCCCGGTAGGCAAGAGAAAGGCACCACAAAACTTGTTCTACCTGCTTTCTGGGCTGAGATGGAGAATCGCTGAATTTTGGACTCGGCTGGTGACAAAATGTTCCAAACACACCCCATGCACAACTCCACCGGGGAAGGTGCCAGAAACGAGTTCTGTTGGTAGTTTTTACACTACCCCGGTAGGCAGCTGAAAGGCACCACAAAACTTGTTCTACCTGCTTTCTGGGCTGAGATGGGGAATCGCTGAATTTTGGACTCGGCTGCTGACAAAATGTTCCAAACACACCCCATGCACAACTCCACCGGGGAAGGTGCCAGAAACGAGTTCTGTTGGTAGTTTTTACACTACCCCGGTAGGCAGCTGAAAGGCACCACAAAAGTTGTTCTACCTGCTTTCTGGGCTGAGATGGGGAATCGCTGAATTTTGGACTCGGCTGGTGACAAAATGTTCCAAACACACCCCATGCACAACTCCACCGGGGAAGGTGCCAGAAACGAGTTCTGTTGGTAGTTTTTACACTACCCCGGTAGGCAAGAGAAAGGCACCACAAAACTTGTTCTACCTGCTTTCTGGGCTGAGATGGAGAATCGCTGAATTTTGGACTCGGCTGGTGACAAAATGTTCCAAACACACCCCATGCACAACTCCACCGGGGAAGGTGCCAGAAACGAGTTCTGTTGGTAGTTTTTACACTACCCCGGTAGGCAGCTGAAAGGCACCACAAAACTTGTTCTACCTGCTTTCTGGGCTGAGATGGGGAATCGCTGAATTTTGGACTCGGCTGGTGACAAAATGTTCCAAACACACCCCATGCACAACTCCACCGGGGAAGGTGCCAGAAACGAGTTCTGTTGGTAGTTTTTACACTACCCCGGTAGGCAGCTGAAAGGCACCACAAAACTTGTTCTACCTGCTTTCTGGGCTGAGATGGGGAATCGCTGAATTTTGGACTCGGCTGGTGACAAAATGTTCCAAACACACCCCATGCACAACTCCACCGGGGAAGGTGCCAGAAACGAGTTCTGTTGGTAGTTTTTACACTACCCCGGTAGGCAGCTGAAAGGCACCACAAAACTTGTTCTACCTGCTTTCTGGGCTGAGATGGGGAATCGCTGAATTTTGGACTCGGCTGGTGACAAAATGTTCCAAACACACCCCATGCACAACTCCACCGGGGAAGGTGCCAGAAACGAGTTCTGTTGGTAGTTTTTACACTACCCCGGTAGGCAGCTGAAAGGCACCACAAAACTTGTTCTACCTGCTTTCTGGGCTGAGATGGGGAATCGCTGAATTTTGGACTCGGCTGGTGACAAAATGTTCCAAACACACCCCATGCACAACTCCACCGGGGAAGGTGCCAGAAACGAGTTCTGTTGGTAGTTTTTACACTACCCCGGTAGGCAAGAGAAAGGCACCACAAAACTTGTTCTACCTGCTTTCTGGGCTGAGATGGAGAATCGCTGAATTTTGGACTCGGCTGGTGACAAAATGTTCCAAACACACCCCATGCACAACTCCACCGGGGAAGGTGCCAGAAACGAGTTCTGTTGGTAGTTTTTACAGTACCCCGGTAGGCAGCTGAAAGGCACCACAAAACTTGTTCTACCTGCTTTCTGGGCTGAGATGGGGAATCGCTGAATTTTGGACTCGGCTGGTGACAAAATGTTCCAAACACACCCCATGCACAACTCCACCGGGGAAGGTGCCAGAAACGAGTTCTGTTGGTAGTTTTTACACTACCCCGGTAGGCAGCTGAAAGGCACCACAAAACTTGTTCTACCTGCTTTCTGGGCTGAGATGGGGAATCGCTGAATTTTGGACTCGGCTGGTGACAAAATGTTCCAAACACACCCCATGCACAACTCCACCGGGGAAGGTGCCAGAAACGAGTTCTGTTGGTAGTTTTTACACTACCCCGGTAGGCAGCTGAAAGGCACCACAAAACTTGTTCTACCTGCTTTCTGGGCTGAGATGGGGAATCGCTGAATTTTGGACTCGGCTGCTGACAAAATGTTCCAAACACACCCCATGCACAACTCCACCGGGGAAGGTGCCAGAAACGAGTTCTGTTGGTAGTTTTTACACTACCCCGGTAGGCAGCTGAAAGGCACCACAAAACTTGTTCTACCTGCTTTCTGGGCTGAGATGGGGAATCGCTGAATTTTGGACTCGGCTGGTGACAAAATGTTCCAAACACACCCCATGCACAACTCCACCGGGGAAGGTGCCAGAAACGAGTTCTGTTGGTAGTTTTTACACTACCCCGGTAGGCAAGAGAAAGGCACCACAAAACTTGTTCTACCTGCTTTCTGGGCTGAGATGGGGAATCGCTGAATTTTGGACTCGGCTGCTGACAAAATGTTCCAAACACACCCCATGCACAACTCCACCGGGGAAGGTGCCAGAAACGAGTTCTGTTGGTAGTTTTTACACTACCCCGGTAGGCAAGAGAAAGGCACCACAAAACTTGTTCTACCTGCTTTCTGGGCTGAGATGGGGAATCGCTGAATTTTGGACTCGGCTGGTGACAAAATGTTCCAAACACACCCCATGCACAACTCCACCGGGGAAGGTGCCAGAAACGAGTTCTGTTGGTAGTTTTTACACTACCCCGGTAGGCAGCTGAAAGGCACCACAAAACTTGTTCTACCTGCTTTCTGGGCTGAGATGGGGAATCGCTGAATTTTGGACTCGGCTGGTGACAAAATGTTCCAAACACACCCCATGCACAACTCCACCGGGGAAGGTGCCAGAAACGAGTTCTGTTGGTAGTTTTTACACTACCCTGGTAGGCAGCTGAAAGCCACCACAAAACTTGTTCTACCTGCTTTCTGGGCTGAGATGGGGAATCGCTGAATTTTGGACTCGGCTGGTGACAAAATGTTCCAAACACACCCCATGCACAACTCCACCGGGGAAGGTGCCAGAAACGAGTTCTGTTGGTAGTTTTTACACTACCCCGGTAGGCAGCTGAAAGGCACCACAAAACTTGTTCTACCTGCTTTCTGGGCTGAGATGGGGAATCGCTGAATTTTGGACTCGGCTGGTGACAAAATGTTCCAAACACACCCCATGCACAACTCCACCGGGGAAGGTGCCAGAAACGAGTTCTGTTGGTAGTTTTTACACTACCCCGGTAGGCACCTGAAAGGCACCACAAAACTTGTTCTACCTGCTTTCTGGGCTGAGATGGGGAATCGCTGAATTTTGGACTCGGCTGGTGACAAAATGTTCCAAACACACCCCATGCACAACTCCACCGGGGAAGGTGCCAGAAACGAGTTCCGTTGGTAGTTTTTACACTACCCCGGTAGGCAGCTGAAAGGCACCACAAAACTTGTTCTACCTGCTTTCTGGGCTGAGATGGGGAATCGCTGAATTTTGGACTCGGCTGGTGACAAAATGTTCCAAACACACCCCATGCACACCTCCACCGGGGAAGGTGCCAGAAACGAGTTCCGTTGGTAGTTTTTACACTACCCCGGTAGGCAGCTGAAAGGCACCACAAAACTTGGTTCTACCTGCTTTCTGGGCTGAGATGGGGAATCGCTGAATTTTGGACTCGGCTGGTGACAAAATGTTCCAAACACACCCCATGCACAACTCCACCGGGGAAGGTGCCAGAAACGAGTTCTGTTGGTAGTTTTTACACTACCCCGGTAGGCAGCTGAAAGGCACCACAAAACTTGTTCTACCTGCTTTCTGGGCTGAGATGGGAATCGCTGAATTTTGGACTCGGCTGGTGACAAAATGTTCCAAACACACCCCATGCACAACTCCCACCGGGGAAGGTGCCAGAAACGAGTTCTGTTGGTAGTTTTTACACTACCCCGGTAGGCAAGAGAAAGGCACCACAAAACTTGTTCTACCTGCTTTCTGGGCTGAGATGGGGAATCGCTGAATTTTGGACTCGGCTGGTGACAAAATGTTCCAAACACACCCCATGCACAACTCCACCGGGGAAGGTGCCAGAAACGAGTTCTGTTGGTAGTTTTTACACTACCCCGGTAGCAAGAGAAAGGCACCACAAAACTTGTTGTACCTGCTTTCTGGGCTGAGATGGGGAAATCGCTGAATTTTGGACTCGGCTGGTGACAAAATGTTCCAAACACACCCCATGCACAACTCCACCGGGGAAGGTGCCAGAAACGAGTTCTGTTGGTAGTTTTTACACTACCCCGGTAGGCAAGAGAAAGGCACCACAAAACTTGTTCTACCTGCTTTCTGGGCTGAGATGGGGAATCGCTGAATTTTGGACTCGGCTGGTGACAAAATGTTCCAAACACACCCCATGCACACCTCCACCGGGGAAGGTGCCAGAAACGAGTTCTGTTGGTAGTTTTTACACTACCCCGGTAGGCAGCTGAAAGGCACCACAAAACTTGTTCTACCTGCTTTCTGGGCTGAGATGGGGAATCGCTGAATTTGGACTCGGCTGGTGACAAAATGTTCCAAACACACCCCATGCACAACTCCACCGGGGAAGGTGCCAGAAACGAGTTCTGTTGGTAGTTTTTACAGTACCCCGGTAGGCAGCTGAAAGGCACCACAAAACTTGTTCTACCTGCTTTCTGGGCTGAGATGGGGAATCGCTGAATTTTGGACTCGGCTGGTGACAAAATGTTCCAAACACACCCCATGCACAACTCCACCGGGGAAGGTGCCAGAAACGAGTTCTGTTGGTAGTTTTTACACTACCCCGGTAGGCAAGAGAAAGGCACCACAAAACTTGTTCTACCTGCTTTCTGGGCTGAGATGGGGAATCGCTGAATTTTGGACTCGGCTGGTGACAAAATGTTCCAAACACACCCCATGCACAACTCCACCGGGGAAGGTGCCAGAAACGAGTTCTGTTGGTAGTTTTTACACTACCCCGGTAGGCAGCTGAAAGGCACCACAAAACTTGTTCTACCTGCTTTCTGGGCTGAGATGGGGAATCGCTGAGTTTTGGACTCGGCTGGTGACAAAATGTTCCAAACACACCCCATGCACAACTCCACCGGGGAAGGTGCCAGAAACGAGTTCTGTTGGTAGTTTTTACACTACCCCGGTAGGCACCTGAAAGGCACCACAAAACTTGTTCTACCTGCTTTCTGGGCTGAGATGGGGAATCGCTGAATTTTGGACTCGGCTGGTGACAAAATGTTCCAAACACACCCCATGCACAACTCCACCGGGGAAGGTGCCAGAAACGAGTTCTGTTGGTAGTTTTTACACTACCCCGGTAGGCAAGAGAAAGGCACCACAAAACTTGTTCTACCTGCTTTCTGGGCTGAGATGGGGAATCGCTGAATTTTGGACTCGGCTGGTGACAAAATGTTCCAAACACACCCCATGCACAACTCCACCGGGGAAGGTGCCAGAAACGAGTTCTGTTGGTAGTTTTTACACTACCCCGGTAGGCAAGAGAAAGGCACCACAAAACTTGTTCTACCTGCTTTCTGGGCTGAGATGGGGAATCGCTGAATTTTGGACTCGGCTGGTGACAAAATGTTCCAAACACACCCCATGCACAACTCCACCGGGGAAGGTGCCAGAAACGAGTTCTGTTGGTAGTTTTTACACTACCCCGGTAGGCAGCTGAAAGGCACCACAAAACTTGTTCTACCTGCTTTCTGGGCTGAGATGGGGAATCGCTGATTTTTGGACTCGGCTGGTGACAAAATGTTCCAAACACACCCCATGCACAACTCCACCGGGGAAGGTGCCAGAAACGAGTTCTGTTGGTAGTTTTTACACTACCCCGGTAGGCACCTGAAAGGCACCACAAAACTTGTTCTACCTGCTTTCTGGGCTGAGATGGGGAATCGCTGAATTTTGGACTCGGCTGGTGACAAAATGTTCCAAACACACCCCATGCACAACTCCACCGGGGAAGGTGCCAGAAACGAGTTCCGTTGGTAGTTTTTACACTACCCCGGTAGGCAGCTGAAAGGCACCACAAAACTTGTTCTACCTGCTTTCTGGGCTGAGATGGGGAATCGCTGAATTTTGGACTCGGCTGGTGACAAAATGTTCCAAACACACCCCATGCACAACTCCACCGGGGAAGGTGCCAGAAACGAGTTCTGTTGGTAGTTTTTACAGTACCCCGGTAGGCAGCTGAAAGGCACCACAAAACTTGTTCTACCTGCTTTCTGGGCTGAGATGGGGAATCGCTGAATTTTGGACTCGGCTGGTGACAAAATGTTCCAAACACACCCCATGCACAACTCCACCGGGGAAGGTGCCAGAAAGGAGTTCTGTTGGTAGTTTTTACACTACCCCGGTAGGCAGCTGAAAGGCACCACAAAACTTGTTCTACCTGCTTTCTGGGCTGAGATGGGGAATCGCTGAATTTTGGACTCGGCTGGTGACAAAATGTTCCAAACACACCCCATGCACAACTCCACCGGGGAAGGTGCCAGAAACGAGTTCCGTTGGTAGTTTTTACACTACCCCGGTAGGCAGCTGAAAGGCACCATTAAACCTTTTCTTATCTGCTTCCTGGGCTAGAGATGGGGAACAGCTGAATTTTGGACTCGGCTGGTGACAGAATGTTCCAAACACACCCCATGCACAACTCCACCGGGGAAGGTGCCAGAAACGAGTTCTGTTGGTAGTTTTTACACTACCCCGGTAGGCAGCTGAAAGGCACCACAAAACTTGTTCTACCTGCTTTCTGGGCTGAGATGGGGAATCGCTGAATTTTGGACTCGGCTGGTAACAAAATGTTCCAAACACACCCCATGCACAACTCCACCGGGGAAGGTGTCAGAAACGAGTTCTGTTGGTAGTTTTTACACTACCCCGGTAGGCAGCTGAAAGGCACCACAAAACTTGTTCTACCTGCTTTCTGGGCTGAGATGGGGAATCGCTGAATTTTGGACTCGGCTGGTGACAAAATGTTCCAAACACACCCCATGCACAACTCCACCGGGGAAGGTGCCAGAAACGAGTTCTGTTGGTAGTTTTTACACTACCCCGGTAGGCAGCTGAAAGGCACCACAAAACTTGTTCTACCTGCTTTCTGGGCTGAGATGGGGAATCGCTGAATTTTGGACTCGGCTGGTGACAAAATGTTCCAAACACACCCCATGCACAACTCCACCGGGGAAGGTGCCAGAAACGAGTTCTGTTGGTAGTTTTTACACTACCCCGGTGGGCAGCTGAAAGGCACCACAAAACTTGTTGTACCTGCTTTCTGGGCTGAGATGGGGAATCGCTGAATTTTGGACTCGGCTGGTGACAAAATGTTCCAAACACACCCCATGCACAACTCCACCGGGGAAGGTGCCAGAAACGAGTTCTGTCGGTAGTTTTTACACTACCCCGGTAGGCAAGAGAAAGGCACCACAAAACTTGTTCTACCTGCTTTCTGGGCTGAGATGGGGAATCGCTGAATTTTGGACTCGGCTGGTGACAAAATGTTCCAAACACACCCCATGCACAACTCCACCGGGGAAGGTGCCAGAAACGAGTTCTGTTGGTAGTTTTTACACTACCCCGGTAGGCAGCTGAAAGGCACCACAAAACTTGTTCTACCTGCTTTCTGGGCTGAGATGGGGAATCGCTGAATTTTGGACTCGGCTGGTGACAAAATGTTCCAAACACACCCCATGCACAACTCCACCGGGGAAGGTGCCAGAAACGAGTTCTGTTGGTAGTTTTTACACTACCCCGGTAGGCAGCTGAAAGGCACCACAAAACTTGTTCTACCTGCTTTCTGGGCTGAGATGGGGAATCGCTGAATTTTGGACTCGGCTGCTGACAAAATGTTCCAAACACACCCCATGCACAACTCCACCGGGGAAGGTGCCAGAAACGAGTTCTGTTGGTAGTTTTTACACTACCCCGGTAGGCAGCTGAAAGGCACCACAAAACTTGTTCTACCTGCTTTCTGGGCTGAGATGGGGAATCGCTGAATTTTGGACTCGGCTGGTGACAAAATGTTCCAAACACACCCCATGCACAACTCCACCGGGGAAGGTGCCAGAAACGAGTTCTGTTGGTAGTTTTTACACTACCCCGGTAGGCAGCTGAAAGGCACCACAAAACTTGTTCTACCTGCTTTCTGGGCTGAGATGGAGAATCGCTGAATTTTGGACTCGGCTGGTGACAAAATGTTCCAAACACACCCCATGCACAACTCCACCGGGGAAGGTGCCAGAAACGAGTTCTGTTGGTAGTTTTTACACTACCCCGGTAGGCAGCTGAAAGGCACCACAAAACTTGTTCTACCTGCTTTCTGGGCTGAGATGGGGAATCGCTGAATTTTGGACTCGGCTGCTGACAAAATGTTCCAAACACACCCCATGCACAACTCCACCGGGGAAGGTGCCAGAAACGAGTTCTGTTGGTAGTTTTTACACTACCCCGGTAGGCAGCTGAAAGGCACCACAAAACTTGTTCTACCTGCTTTCTGGGCTGAGATGGGGAATCGCTGAATTTTGGACTCGGCTGGTGACAAAATGTTCCAAACACACCCCATGCACAACTCCACCGGGGAAGGTGCCAGAAACGAGTTCTGTTGGTAGTTTTTACACTACCCCGGTAGGCAGCTGAAAGGCACCACAAAACTTGTTCTACCTGCTTTCTGGGCTGAGATGGGGAATCGCTGAATTTTGGACTCGGCTGGTGACAAAATGTTCCAAACACACCCCATGCACAACTCCACCGGGGAAGGTGCCAGAAACGAGTTCTGTTGGTAGTTTTTACACTACCCCGGTAGGCAGCTGAAAGGCACCACAAAACTTGTTCTACCTGCTTTCTGGGCTGAGATGGGGAATCGCTGAATTTTGGACTCGGCTGGTGACAAAATGTTCCAAACACACCCCATGCACAACTCCACCGGGGAAGGTGCCAGAAACGAGTTCTGTTGGTAGTTTTTACAGTACCCCGGTAGGCAAGAGAAAGGCACCACAAAACTTGTTCTACCTGCTTTCTGGGCTGAGATGGGGAATCGCTGAATTTTGGACTCGGCTGGTGACAAAATGTTCCAAACACACCCCATGCACAACTCCACCGGGGAAGGTGCCAGAAACGAGTTCTGTTGGTAGTTTTTACAGTACCCCGGTAGGCAGCTGAAAGGCACCACAAAACTTGTTCTACCTGCTTTCTGGGCTGAGATGGGGAACGGCTGAATTTTGGACTCGGCTGGTGACAAAATGTTCCAAACACACCCCATGCACAACTCCACCGGGGAAGGTGCCAGAAACGAGTTCTGTCGGTAGTTTTTACACTACCCCGGTAGGCAAGAGAAAGGCACCACAAAACTTGTTCTACCTGCTTTCTGGGCTGAGATGGAGAATCGCTGAATTTTGGACTCGGCTGGTGACAAAATGTTCCAAACACACCCCATGCACAACTCCACCGGGGAAGGTGCCAGAAACGAGTTCTGTTGGTAGTTTTTACAGTACCCCGGTAGGCAGCTGAAAGGCACCACAAAACTTGTTCTACCTGCTTTCTGGGCTGAGATGGGGAATCGCTGAATTTTGGACTCGGCTGGTGACAAAATGTTCCAAACACACCCCATGCACAACTCCACCGGGGAAGGTGCCAGAAACGAGTTCTGTTGGTAGTTTTTACACTACCCCGGTAGGCAGCTGAAAGGCACCACAAAACTTGTTCTACCTGCTTTCTGGGCTGAGATGGGGAATCGCTGAATTTTGGACTCGGCTGGTGACAAAATGTTCCAAACACACCCCATGCACAACTCCACCGGGGAAGGTGCCAGAAACGAGTTCTGTTGGTAGTTTTTACACTACCCCGGTAGGCAGCTGAAAGGCACCACAAAACTTGTTCTACCTGCTTTCTGGGCTGAGATGGGGAATCGCTGAATTTTGGACTCGGCTGGTGACAAAATGTTCCAAACACACCCCATGCACAACTCCACCGGGGAAGGTGCCAGAAACGAGTTCTGTTGGTAGTTTTTACACTACCCCGGTAGGCAGCTGAAAGGCACCACAAAACTTGTTCTACCTGCTTTCTGGGCTGAGATGGGGAATCGCTGAATTTTGGACTCGGCTGGTGACAAAATGTTCCAAACACACCCCATGCACAACTCCACCGGGGAAGGTGCCAGAAACGAGTTCTGTTGGTAGTTTTTACACTACCCCGGTAGGCACCTGAAAGGCACCACAAAACTTGTTCTACCTGCTTTCTGGGCTGAGATGGGGAATCGCTGAATTTTGGACTCGGCTGGTGACAAAATGTTCCAAACACACCCCATGCACAACTCCACCGGGGAAGGTGCCAGAAACGAGTTCTGTTGGTAGTTTTTACACTACCCCGGTAGGCAAGAGAAAGGCACCACAAAACTTGTTCTACCTGCTTTCTGGGCTGAGATGGGGAATCGCTGAATTTTGGACTCGGCTGGTGACAAAATGTTCCAAACACACCCCATGCACAACTCCACCGGGGAAGGTGCCAGAAACGAGTTCTGTTGGTAGTTTTTACACTACCCCGGTAGGCAGCTGAAAGGCACCACAAAACTTGTTCTACCTGCTTTCTGGGCTGAGATGGGGAATCGCTGAATTTTGGACTCGGCTGGTGACAAAATGTTCCAAACACACCCCATGCACAACTCCACCGGGGAAGGTGCCAGAAACGAGTTCTGTTGGTAGTTTTTACACTACCCCGGTAGGCAAGAGAAAGGCACCACAAAACTTGTTCTACCTGCTTTCTGGGCTGAGATGGGGAATCGCTGAATTTTGGACTCGGCTGGTGACAAAATGTTCCAAACACACCCCATGCAAAACTCCACCGGGGAAGGTGCCAGAAACGAGTTCTGTTGGTAGTTTTTACACTACCCCGGTAGGCAAGAGAAAGGCACCACAAAACTTGTTCTACCTGCTTTCTGGGCTGAGATGGAGAATCGCTGAATTTTGGACTCGGCTGGTGACAAAATGTTCCAAACACACCCCATGCACACCTCCACCGGGGAAGGTGCCAGAAACGAGTTCTGTTGGTAGTTTTTACACTACCCCGGTAGGCAGCTGAAAGGCACCATAAAACCGGTTCTACCTGCTTTCTGGGCTGAGATGGGGAATCGCTGAATTTTGGACTCGGCTGGTGACAAAATGTTCCAAACACACCCCATGCACAACTCCACCGGGGAAGGTGCCAGAAACGAGTTCTGTTGGTAGTTTTTACACTACCCCGGTAGGCAGCTGAAAGGCACCACAAAACTTGTTCTACCTGCTTTCTGGGCTGAGATGGGGAATCGCTGAATTTTGGACTCGGCTGGTGACAAAATGTTCCAAACACACCCCATGCACAACTCCACCGGGGAAGGTGCCAGAAACGAGTTCTGTTGGTAGTTTTTACACTACCCCGGTAGGCAGCTGAAAGGCACCACAAAACTTGTTCTACCTGCTTTCTGGGCTGAGATGGGGAATCGCTGAATTTTGGACTCGGCTGGTGACAAAATGTTCCAAACACACCCCATGCACAACTCCCCCGGGGAAGGTGCCAGAAACGAGTTCTGTTGGTAGTTTTTACACTACCCCGGTAGGCAAGAGAAAGGCACCACAAAACTTGTTCTACCTGCTTTCTGGGCTGAGATGGGGAATCGCTGAATTTTGGACTCGGCTGGTGACAAAATGTTCCAAACACACCCCATGCAAAACTCCACCGGGGAAGGTGCCAGAAACGAGTTCTGTTGGTAGTTTTTACACTACCCCGGTAGGCAAGAGAAAGGCACCACAAAACTTGTTCTACCTGCTTTCTGGGCTGAGATGGAGAATCGCTGAATTTTGGACTCGGCTGGTGACAAAATGTTCCAAACACACCCCATGCACACCTCCACCGGGGAAGGTGCCAGAAACGAGTTCTGTTGGTAGTTTTTACACTACCCCGGTAGGCAGCTGAAAGGCACCATAAAACCGGTTCTACCTGCTTTCTGGGCTGAGATGGGGAATCGCTGAATTTTGGACTCGGCTGGTGACAAAATGTTCCAAACACACCCCATGCACAACTCCACCGGGGAAGGTGCCAGAAACGAGTTCTGTTGGTAGTTTTTACACTACCCCGGTAGGCAGCTGAAAGGCACCACAAAACTTGTTCTACCTGCTTTCTGGGCTGAGATGGGGAATCGCTGAATTTTGGACTCGGCTGGTGACAAAATGTTCCAAACACACCCCATGCACAACTCCACCGGGGAAGGTGCCAGAAACGAGTTCTGTTGGTAGTTTTTACACTACCCCGGTAGGCAGCTGAAAGGCACCACAAAACTTGTTCTACCTGCTTTCTGGGCTGAGATGGGGAATCGCTGAATTTTGGACTCGGCTGGTGACAAAATGTTCCAAACACACCCCATGCACAACTCCCCCGGGGAAGGTGCCAGAAACGAGTTCTGTTGGTAGTTTTTACACTACCCCGGTAGGCAGCTGAAAGGCACCACAAAACTTGTTCTACCTGCTTTCTGGGCTGAGATGGGGAATCGCTGAATTTTGGACTCGGCTGGTGACAAAATGTTCCAAACACACCCCATGCACAACTCCACCGGGGAAGGTGCCAGAAACGAGTTCTGTTGGTAGTTTTTACACTACCCCGGTAGGCAGCTGAAAGGCACCACAAAACTTGTTCTACCTGCTTTCTGGGCTGAGATGGGGAATCGCTGAATTTTGGACTCGGCTGGTGACAAAATGTTCCAAACACACCCCATGCACAACTCCACCGGGGAAGGTGCCAGAAACGAGTTCTGTTGGTAGTTTTTACACTACCCCGGTAGGCACCTGAAAGGCACCACAAAACTTGTTCTACCTGCTTTCTGGGCTGAGATGGGGAATCGCTGAATTTTGGACTCGGCTGGTGACAAAATGTTCCAAACACACCCCATGCACAACTCCACCGGGGAAGGTGCCAGAAACGAGTTCTGTTGGTAGTTTTTACACTACCCCGGTAGGCAAGAGAAAGGCACCACAAAACTTGTTCTACCTGCTTTCTGGGCTGAGATGGGGAATCGCTGAATTTTGGACTCGGCTGGTGACAAAATGTTCCAAACACACCCCATGCACAACTCCACCGGGGAAGGTGCCAGAAACGAGTTCTGTTGGTAGTTTTTACACTACCCCGGTAGGCAGCTGAAAGGCACCACAAAACTTGTTCTACCTGCTTTCTGGGCTGAGATGGGGAATCGCTGAATTTTGGACTCGGCTGGTGACAAAATGTTCCAAACACACCCCATGCACAACTCCACCGGGGAAGGTGCCAGAAACGAGTTCTGTTGGTAGTTTTTACACTACCCCGGTAGGCAAGAGAAAGGCACCACAAAACTTGTTCTACCTGCTTTCTGGGCTGAGATGGGGAATCGCTGAATTTTGGACTCGGCTGGTGACAAAATGTTCCAAACACACCCCATGCACAACTCCACCGGGGAAGGTGCCAGAAACGAGTTCTGTTGGTAGTTTTTACACTACCCCGGTAGGCAAGAGAAAGGCACCACAAAACTTGTTCTACCTGCTTTCTGGGCTGAGATGGAGAATCGCTGAATTTTGGACTCGGCTGGTGACAAAATGTTCCAAACACACCCCATGCACACCTCCACCGGGGAAGGTGCCAGAAACGAGTTCTGTTGGTAGTTTTTACACTACCCCGGTAGGCAAGAGAAAGGCACCATAAAACCGGTTCTACCTGCTTTCTGGGCTGAGATGGGGAATCGCTGAATTTTGGACTCGGCTGGTGACAAAATGTTCCAAACACACCCCATGCACAACTCCACCGGGGAAGGTGCCAGAAACGAGTTCTGTTGGTAGTTTTTACACTACCCCGGTAGGCAAGAGAAAGGCACCACAAAACTTGTTCTACCTGCTTTCTGGGCTGAGATGGAGAATCGCTGAATTTTGGACTCGGCTGGTGACAAAATGTTCCAAACACACCCCATGCACACCTCCACCGGGGAAGGTGCCAGAAACGAGTTCTGTTGGTAGTTTTTACACTACCCCGGTAGGCAAGAGAAAGGCACCATAAAACCGGTTCTACCTGCTTTCTGGGCTGAGATGGGGAATCGCTGAATTTTGGACTCGGCTGGTGACAAAATGTTCCAAACACACCCCATGCACAACTCCACCGGGGAAGGTGCCAGAAACGAGTTCTGTTGGTAGTTTTTACACTACCCCGGTAGGCAGCTGAAAGGCACCACAAAACTTGTTCTACCTGCTTTCTGGGCTGAGATGGGGAATCGCTGAATTTTGGACTCGGCTGCTGACAAAATGTTCCAAACACACCCCATGCACAACTCCACCGGGGAAGGTGCCAGAAACGAGTTCTGTTGGTAGTTTTTACACTACCCCGGTAGGCAGCTGAAAGGCACCACAAAACTTGTTCTACCTGCTTTCTGGGCTGAGATGGGGAATCGCTGAATTTTGGACTCGGCTGGTGACAAAATGTTCCAAACACACCCCATGCACAACTCCCCCGGGGAAGGTGCCAGAAACGAGTTCTGTTGGTAGTTTTTACACTACCCCGGTAGGCAGCTGAAAGGCACCACAAAACTTGTTCTACCTGCTTTCTGGGCTGAGATGGGGAATCGCTGAATTTTGGACTCGGCTGGTGACAAAATGTTCCAAACACACCCCATGCACAACTCCACCGGGGAAGGTGCCAGAAACGAGTTCTGTTGGTAGTTTTTACACTACCCCGGTAGGCACCTGAAAGGCACCACAAAACTTGTTCTACCTGCTTTCTGGGCTGAGATGGGGAATCGCTGAATTTTGGACTCGGCTGGTGACAAAATGTTCCAAACACACCCCATGCACAACTCCACCGGGGAAGGTGCCAGAAACGAGTTCTGTTGGTAGTTTTTACACTACCCCGGTAGGCAGCTGAAAGGCACCACAAAACTTGTTCTACCTGCTTTCTGGGCTGAGATGGGGAATCGCTGAATTTTGGACTCGGCTGCTGACAAAATGTTCCAAACACACCCCATGCACAACTCCACCGGGGAAGGTGCCAGAAACGAGTTCCGTTGGTAGTTTTTACACTACCCCGGTAGGCAGCTGAAAGGCACCACAAAACTTGTTCTACCTGCTTTCTGGGCTGAGATGGGGAATCGCTGAATTTTGGACTCGGCTGGTGACAAAATGTTCCAAACACACCCCATGCACAACTCCACCGGGGAAGGTGCCAGAAACGAGTTCTGTTGGTAGTTTTTACACTACCCCGGTAGGCAAGAGAAAGGCACCACAAAACTTGTTCTACCTGCTTTCTGGGCTGAGATGGGGAATCGCTGAATTTTGGACTCGGCTGGTGACAAAATGTTCCAAACACACCCCATGCACAACTCCACCGGGGAAGGTGCCAGAAACGAGTTCTGTTGGTAGTTTTTACACTACCCCGGTAGGCAAGAGAAAGGCACCACAAAACTTGTTCTACCTGCTTTCTGGGCTGAGATGGAGAATCGCTGAATTTTGGACTCGGCTGGTGACAAAATGTTCCAAACACACCCCATGCACACCTCCACCGGGGAAGGTGCCAGAAACGAGTTCTGTTGGTAGTTTTTACACTACCCCGGTAGGCAGCTGAAAGGCACCATAAAACCGGTTCTACCTGCTTTCTGGGCTGAGATGGGGAATCGCTGAATTTTGGACTCGGCTGGTGACAAAATGTTCCAAACACACCCCATGCACAACTCCACCGGGGAAGGTGCCAGAAACGAGTTCTGTTGGTAGTTTTTACACTACCCCGGTAGGCAGCTGAAAGGCACCACAAAACTTGTTCTACCTGCTTTCTGGGCTGAGATGGGGAATCGCTGAATTTTGGACTCGGCTGGTGACAAAATGTTCCAAACACACCCCATGCACAACTCCACCGGGGAAGGTGCCAGAAACGAGTTCTGTTGGTAGTTTTTACACTACCCCGGTAGGCAGCTGAAAGGCACCACAAAACTTGTTCTACCTGCTTTCTGGGCTGAGATGGGGAATCGCTGAATTTTCGACTCGGCTGGTGACAAAATGTTCCAAACACACCCCATGCACAACTCCACCGGGGAAGGTGCCAGAAACGAGTTCTGTTGGTAGTTTTTACACTACCCCGGTAGGCAGCTGAAAGGCACCACAAAACTTGTTCTACCTGCTTTCTGGGCTGAGATGGGGAATCGCTGAATTTTGGACTCGGCTGGTGACAAAATGTTCCAAACACACCCCATGCACAACTCCACCGGGGAAGGTGCCAGAAACGAGTTCTGTTGGTAGTTTTTACACTACCCCGGTAGGCAGCTGAAAGGCACCACAAAACTTGTTCTACCTGCTTTCTGGGCTGAGATGGGGAATCGCTGAATTTTGGACTCGGCTGGTGACAAAATGTTCCAAACACACCCCATGCACAACTCCACCGGGGAAGGTGCCAGAAACGAGTTCTGTTGGTAGTTTTTACACTACCCCGGTAGGCAGCTGAAAGGCACCACAAAACTTGTTCTACCTGCTTTCTGGGCTGAGATGGGGAATCGCTGAATTTTGGACTCGGCTGGTGACAAAATGTTCCAAACACACCCCATGCACAACTCCACCGGGGAAGGTGCCAGAAAGGAGTTCTCTTGGTAGTTTTTACACTACCCCGGTAGGCAGCTGAAAGGCACCACAAAACTTGTTCTACCTGCTTTCTGGGCTGAGATGGGGAATCGCTGAATTTTGGACTCGGCTGCTGACAAAATGTTCCAAACACACCCCATGCACAACTCCACCGGGGAAGGTGCCAGAAACGAGTTCTGTTGGTAGTTTTTACACTACCCCGGTAGGCAAGAGAAAGGCACCACAAAACTTGTTCTACCTGCTTTCTGGGCTGAGATGGGGAATCGCTGAATTTTGGACTCGGCTGGTGACAAAATGTTCCAAACACACCCCATGCACAACTCCACCGGGGAAGGTGCCAGAAACGAGTTCTGTTGGTAGTTTTTACACTACCCCGGTAGGCAGCTGAAAGGCACCACAAAACTTGTTCTACCTGCTTTCTGGGCTGAGATGGGGAATCGCTGACTTTTGGACTCGGCTGGTGACAAAATGTTCCAAACACACCCCATGCACAACTCCACCGGGGAAGGTGCCAGAAACGAGTTCTGTTGGTAGTTTTTACACTACCCCGGTAGGCAAGAGAAAGGCACCACAAAACTTGTTCTACCTGCTTTCTGGGCTGAGATGGGGAATCGCTGAATTTTGGACTCGGCTGGTGACAAAATGTTCCAAACACACCCCATGCACAACTCCACCGGGGAAGGTGCCAGAAACGAGTTCTGTTGGTAGTTTTTACACTACCCCGGTAGGCAGCTGAAAGGCACCACAAAACTTGTTCTACCTGCTTTCTGGGCTGAGATGGGGAACGGCTGAATTTTGGACTCGGCTGGTAACAAAATGTTCCAAACACACCCCATGCACAACTCCACCGGGGAAGGTGCCAGAAACGAGTTCTGTTGGTAGTTTTTACACTACCCCGGTAGGCAGCTGAAAGGCACCACAAAACTTGTTCTACCTGCTTTCTGGGCTGAGATGGGGAATCGCTGAATTTTGGACTCGGCTGCTGACAAAATGTTCCAAACACACCCCATGCACAACTCCACCGGGGAAGGTGCCAGAAACGAGTTCTGTTGGTAGTTTTTACACTACCCCGGTAGGCAGCTGAAAGGCACCACAAAACTTGTTCTACCTGCTTTCTGGGCTGAGATGGGGAATCGCTGAATTTTGGACTCGGCTGGTGACAAAATGTTCCAAACACACCCCATGCACAACTCCACCGGGGAAGGTGCCAGAAACGAGTTCTGTCGGTAGTTTTTACACTACCCCGGTAGGCAAGAGAAAGGCACCACAAAACTTGTTCTACCTGCTTTCTGGGCTGAGATGGAGAATCGCTGAATTTTGGACTCGGCTGGTGACAAAATGTTCCAAACACACCCCATGCACAACTCCACCGGGGAAGGTGCCAGAAACGAGTTCTGTTGGTAGTTTTTACACTACCCCGGTAGGCAAGAGAAAGGCACCACAAAACTTGTTCTACCTGCTTTCTGGGCTGAGATGGAGAATCGCTGAATTTTGGACTCGGCTGGTGACAAAATGTTCCAAACACACCCCATGCACAACTCCACCGGGGAAGGTGCCAGAAACGAGTTCTGTTGGTAGTTTTTACACTACCCCGGTAGGCAGCTGAAAGGCACCACAAAACTTGTTCTACCTGCTTTCTGGGCTGAGATGGGGAATCGCTGAATTTTGGACTCGGCTGGTGACAAAATGTTCCAAACACACCCCATGCACAACTCCACCGGGGAAGGTGCCAGAAACGAGTTCTGTTGGTAGTTTTTACACTACCCCGGTAGGCAGCTGAAAGGCACCACAAAACTTGTTCTACCTGCTTTCTGGGCTGAGATGGGGAATCGCTGAATTTTGGACTCGGCTGGTGACAAAATGGTCCAAACACACCCCATGCACAACTCCACCGGGGAAGGTGCCAGAAACGAGTTCTGTTGGTAGTTTTTACACTACCCCGGTAGGCAGCTGAAAGGCACCACAAAACTTGTTCTACCTGCTTTCTGGGCTGAGATGGGGAATCGCTGAATTTTGGACTCGGCTGGTGACAAAATGTTCCAAACACACCCCATGCACAACTCCACCGGGGAAGGTGCCAGAAACGAGTTCTGTTGGTAGTTTTTACACTACCCCGGTAGGCAGCTGAAAGGCACCACAAAACTTGTTCTACCTGCTTTCTGGGCTGAGATGGGGAATCGCTGAATTTTGGACTCGGCTGGTGACAAAATGTTCCAAACACACCCCATGCACAACTCCACCGGGGAAGGTGCCAGAAACGAGTTCTGTTGGTAGTTTTTACACTACCCCGGTAGGCAAGAGAAAGGCACCACAAAACTTGTTGTACCTGCTTTCTGGGCTGAGATGGAGAATCGCTGAATTTTGGACTCGGCTGGTGACAAAATGTTCCAAACACACCCCATGCACACCTCCACCGGGGAAGGTGCCAGAAACGAGTTCTGTTGGTAGTTTTTACACTACCCCGGTAGGCAGCTGAAAGGCACCATAAAACCGGTTCTACCTGCTTTCTGGGCTGAGATGGGGAATCGCTGAATTTTGGACTCGGCTGGTGACAAAATGTTCCAAACACACCCCATGCACAACTCCACCGGGGAAGGTGCCAGAAACGAGTTCTGTTGGTAGTTTTTTACACTACCCCGGTAGGCAGCTGAAAGGCACCACAAAACTTGTTCTACCTGCTTTCTGGGCTGAGATGGGGAATCGCTGAATTTTGGACTCGGCTGCTGACAAAATGTTCCAAACACACCCCATGCACAACTCCACCGGGGAAGGTGCCAGAAACGAGTTCTGTTGGTAGTTTTTACACTACCCCGGTAGGCAGCTGAAAGGCACCACAAAACTTGTTCTACCTGCTTTCTGGGCTGAGATGGGGAATCGCTGAATTTTGGACTCGGCTGGTGACAAAATGTTCCAAACACACCCCATGCACAACTCCACCGGGGAAGGTGCCAGAAACGAGTTCTGTTGGTAGTTTTTACACTACCCCGGTAGGCAGCTGAAAGGCACCACAAAACTTGTTCTACCTGCTTTCTGGGCTGAGATGGGGAATCGCTGAATTTTGGACTCGGCTGGTGACAAAATGTTCCAAACACACCCCATGCACAACTCCACCGGGGAAGGTGCCAGAATCGAGTTCTGTTGGTAGTTTTTACACTACCCCGGTAGGCAAGAGAAAGGCACCACAAAACTTGTTGTACCTGCTTTCTGGGCTGAGATGGGGAACGGCTGAATTTTGGACTCGGCTGGTAAAAAAATGTTCCAAACACACCCCATGCACAACTCCACCGGGGAAGGTGCCAGAAACGAGTTCTGTTGGTAGTTTTTACACTACCCCGGTAGGCAGCTGAAAGGCACCACAAAACTTGTTCTACCTGCTTTCTGGGCTGAGATGGGGAATCGCTGACTTTTGGACTCGGCTGGTGACAAAATGTTCCAAACACACCCCATGCACAACTCCACCGGGGAAGGTGCCAGAAACGAGTTCTGTTGGTAGTTTTTACACTACCCCGGTAGGCAGCTGAAAGGCACCACAAAACTTGTTGTACCTGCTTTCTGGGCTGAGATGGAGAATCGCTGAATTTTGGACTCGGCTGGTGACAAAATGTTCCAAACACACCCCATGCACACCTCCACCGGGGAAGGTGCCAGAAACGAGTTCTGTTGGTAGTTTTTACACTACCCCGGTAGGCAGCTGAAAGGCACCACAAAACTTGTTCTACCTGCTTTCTGGGCTGAGATGGGGAATCGCTGAATTTTGGACTCGGCTGGTGACAAAATGTTCCAAACACACCCCATGCACAACTCCACCGGGGAAGGTGCCAGAAACGAGTTCTGTTGGTAGTTTTTACACTACCCCGGTAGGCAGCTGAAAGGCACCACAAAACTTGTTCTACCTGCTTTCTGGGCTGAGATGGGGAATCGCTGAATTTTGGACTCGGCTGGTGACAAAATGTTCCAAACACACCCCATGCACAACTCCACCGGGGAAGGTGCCAGAATCGAGTTCCGTTGGTAGTTTTTACACTACCCCGGTAGGCAAGAGAAAGGCACCACAAAACTTGTTGTACCTGCTTTCTGGGCTGAGATGGGGAACGGCTGAATTTTGGACTCGGCTGCTGACAAAATGTTCCAAACACACCCCATGCACAACTCCACCGGGGAAGGTGCCAGAAAGGAGTTCTGTTGGTAGTTTTTACACTACCCCGGTAGGCAGCTGAAAGGCACCACAAAACTTGTTCTACCTGCTTTCTGGGCTGAGATGGGGAAGAGCTGAATTTTGGACTCGGCTGGTGACAAAATGTTCCAAACACACCCCATGCACAACTCCACCGGGGAAGGTGCCAGAATCGAGTTCTGTTGGTAGTTTTTACACTACCCCGGTAGGCAAGAGAAAGGCACCACAAAACTTGTTCTACCTGCTTTCTGGGCTGAGATGGGGAACGGCTGAATTTTGGACTCGGCTGGTAAAAAAATGTTCCAAACACACCCCATGCACAACTCCACCGGGGAAGGTGCCAGAAACGAGTTCTGTTGGTAGTTTTTACACTACCCCGGTAGGCAGCTGAAAGGCACCACAAAACTTGTTCTACCTGCTTTCTGGGCTGAGATGGGGAATCGCTGACTTTTGGACTCGGCTGGTGACAAAATGTTCCAAACACACCCCATGCACAACTCCACCGGGGAAGGTGCCAGAAACGAGTTCTGTTGGTAGTTTTTACACTACCCCGGTAGGCAGCTGAAAGGCACCACAAAACTTGTTGTACCTGCTTTCTGGGCTGATATGGGGAATCGCTGAATTTTGGACTCGGCTGGTGACAAAATGTTCCAAACACACCCCATGCACACCTCCACCGGGGAAGGTGCCAGAAACGAGTTCTGTTGGTAGTTTTTACACTACCCCGGTAGGCAGCTGAAAGGCACCATAAAACCGGTTCTACCTGCTTTCTGGGCTGAGATGGGGAATCGCTGAATTTTGGACTCGGCTGGTGACAAAATGTTCCAAACACACCCCATGCACAACTCCACCGGGGAAGGTGCCAGAAACGAGTTCTGTTGGTAGTTTTTACACTACCCCGGTAGGCAGCTGAAAGGCACCACAAAACTTGTTCTACCTGCTTTCTGGGCTGAGATGGGGAATCGCTGAATTTTGGACTCGGCTGGTGACAAAATGTTCCAAACACACCCCATGCACAACTCCACCGGGGAAGGTGCCAGAAACGAGTTCTGTTGGTAGTTTTTACACTACCCCGGTAGGCAGCTGAAAGGCACCACAAAACTTGTTCTACCTGCTTTCTGGGCTGAGATGGGGAATCGCTGAATTTTGGACTCGGCTGGTGACAAAATGTTCCAAACACACCCCATGCACAACTCCACCGGGGAAGGTGCCAGAAACGAGTTCTGTTGGTAGTTTTTACACTACCCCGGTAGGCAGCTGAAAGGCACCACAAAACTTGTTCTACCTGCTTTCTGGGCTGAGATGGGGAATCGCTGAATTTTGGACTCGGCTGGTGACAAAATGTTCCAAACACACCCCATGCACAACTCCACCGGGGAAGGTGCCAGAATCGAGTTCTGTTGGTAGTTTTTACACTACCCCGGTAGGCAAGAGAAAGGCACCACAAAACTAGTTGTACCTGCTTTCTGGGCTGAGATGGGGAACGGCTGAATTTTGGACTCGGCTGGTGACAAAATGTTCCAAACACACCCCATGCACAACTCCACCGGGGAAGGTGCCAGAAACGAGTTCTGTTGGTAGTTTTTACACTACCCCGGTAGGCAGCTGAAAGGCACCACAAAACTTGTTCTACCTGCTTTCTGGGCTGAGATGGGGAATCGCTGACTTTTGGACTCGGCTGGTGACAAAATGTTCCAAACACACCCCATGCACAACTCCACCGGGGAAGGTGCCAGAAACGAGTTCTGTTGGTAGTTTTTACACTACCCCGGTAGGCAGCTGAAAGGCACCACAAAACTTGTTCTACCTGCTTTCTGGGCTGAGATGGGGAATCGCTGAATTTTGGACTCGGCTGGTGACAAAATGTTCCAAACACACCCCATGCACAACTCCACCGGGGAAGGTGCCAGAAACGAGTTCTGTTGGTAGTTTTTACACTACCCCGGTAGGCAGCTGAAAGGCACCACAAAACTTGTTCTACCTGCTTTCTGGGCTGAGATGGGGAATCGCTGAATTTTGGACTCGGCTGGTGACAAAATGTTCCAAACACACCCCATGCACAACTCCACCGGGGAAGGTGCCAGAAACGAGTTCTGTTGGTAGTTTTTACACTACCCCGGTAGGCAAGAGAAAGGCACCACAAAACTTGTTCTACCTGCTTTCTGGGCTGAGATGGGGAATCGCTGAATTTTGGACTCGGCTGGTGACAAAATGTTCCAAACACACCCCATGCACAACTCCACCGGGGAAGGTGCCAGAAACGAGTTCTGTTGGTAGTTTTTACACTACCCCCGGTAGGCAAGAGAAAGGCACCACAAAACTTGTTGTACCTGCTTTCTGGGCTGAGATGGAGAATCGCTGAATTTTGGACTCGGCTGGTGACAAAATGTTCCAAACACACCCCATGCACACCTCCACCGGGGAAGGTGCCAGAAAGGAGTTCTGTTGGTAGTTTTTTACACTACCCCGGTAGGCAGCTGAAAGGCACCATAAAACCGGTTCTACCTGCTTTCTGGGCTGAGATGGGGAATCGCTGAATTTTGGACTCGGCTGGTGACAAAATGTTCCAAACACACCCCATGCACAACTCCACCGGGGAAGGTGCCAGAAACGAGTTCTGTTGGTAGTTTTTACACTACCCCGGTAGGCAGCTGAAAGGCACCACAAAACTTGTTCTACCTGCTTTCTGGGCTGAGATGGGGAATCGCTGAATTTTGGACTCGGCTGGTGACAAAATGTTCCAAACACACCCCATGCACAACTCCACCGGGGAAGGTGCCAGAAACGAGTTCTGTTGGTAGTTTTTACACTACCCCGGTAGGCAGCTGAAAGGCACCACAAAACTTGTTCTACCTGCTTTCTGGGCTGAGATGGGGAATCGCTGAATTTTGGACTCGGCTGGTGACAAAATGTTCCAAACACACCCCATGCACAACTCCACCGGGGAAGGTGCCAGAAACGAGTTCTGTTGGTAGTTTTTACACTACCCCGGTAGGCAGCTGAAAGGCACCACAAAACTTGTTCTACCTGCTTTCTGGGCTGAGATGGGGAATCGCTGAATTTTGGACTCGGCTGGTGACAAAATGTTCCAAACACACCCCATGCACAACTCCACCGGGGAAGGTGCCAGAATCGAGTTCCGTTGGTAGTTTTTACACTACCCCGGTAGGCAAGAGAAAGGCACCACAAAACTTGTTCTACCTGCTTTCTGGGCTGAGATGGGGAACGGCTGAATTTTGGACTCGGCTGGTAAAAAAATGTTCCAAACACACCCCATGCACAACTCCACCGGGGAAGGTGCCAGAAAGGAGTTCTGTTGGTAGTTTTTACACTACCCCGGTAGGCAGCTGAAAGGCACCACAAAACTTGTTCTACCTGCTTTCTGGGCTGAGATGGGGAATCGCTGAATTTTGGACTCGGCTGGTGACAAAATGTTCCAAACACACCCCATGCACAACTCCACCGGGGAAGGTGCCAGAAACGAGTTCTGTTGGTAGTTTTTACACTACCCCGGTAGGCAGCTGAAAGGCACCACAAAACTTGTTCTACCTGCTTTCTGGGCTGAGATGGGGAATCGCTGAATTTTGGACTCGGCTGGTGACAAAATGTTCCAAACACACCCCATGCACAACTCCACCGGGGAAGGTGCCAGAAACGAGTTCTGTTGGTAGTTTTTACACTACCCCGGTAGGCAGCTGAAAGGCACCACAAAACTTGTTCTACCTGCTTTCTGGGCTGAGATGGGGAATCGCTGAATTTTGGACTCGGCTGGTGACAAAATGTTCCAAACACACCCCATGCACAACTCCACCGGGGAAGGTGCCAGAAACGAGTTCTGTTGGTAGTTTTTTACACTACCCCGGTAGGCAGCTGAAAGGCACCACAAAACTTGTTCTACCTGCTTTCTGGGCTGAGATGGGGAATCGCTGAATTTTGGACTCGGCTGGTGACAAAATGTTCCAAACACACCCCATGCACAACTCCACCGGGGAAGGTGCCAGAAACGAGTTCTGTTGGTAGTTTTTACACTACCCCGGTAGGCAGCTGAAAGGCACCACAAAACTTGTTCTACCTGCTTTCTGGGCTGAGATGGGGAATCGCTGAATTTTGGACTCGGCTGGTGACAAAATGGTCCAAACACACCCCATGCACAACTCCACCGGGGAAGGTGCCAGAAACGAGTTCTGTTGGTAGTTTTTACACTACCCCGGTAGGCAGCTGAAAGGCACCACAAAACTTGTTCTACCTGCTTTCTGGGCTGAGATGGGGAATCGCTGAATTTTGGACTCGGCTGGTGACAAAATGTTCCAAACACACCCCATGCACAACTCCACCGGGGAAGGTGCCAGAAACGAGTTCTGTTGGTAGTTTTTACACTACCCCGGTAGGCAGCTGAAAGGCACCACAAAACTTGTTCTACCTGCTTTCTGGGCTGAGATGGGGAATCGCTGAATTTTCGACTCGGCTGGTGACAAAATGTTCCAAACACACCCCATGCACAACTCCACCGGGGAAGGTGCCAGAAACGAGTTCTGTTGGTAGTTTTTACACTACCCCGGTAGGCAGCTGAAAGGCACCACAAAACTTGTTCTACCTGCTTTCTGGGCTGAGATGGGGAATCGCTGAATTTTGGACTCGGCTGGTGACAAAATGTTCCAAACACACCCCATGCACAACTCCACCGGGGAAGGTGCCAGAAACGAGTTCTGTTGGTAGTTTTTACAGTACCCCGGTAGGCAGCTGAAAGGCACCACAAAACTTGTTCTACCTGCTTTCTGGGCTGAGATGGGGAATCGCTGAATTTTGGACTCGGCTGGTGACAAAATGTTCCAAACACACCCCATGCACAACTCCACCGGGGAAGGTGCCAGAAACGAGTTCTGTTGGTAGTTTTTACAGTACCCCGGTAGGCAGCTGAAAGGCACCACAAAACTTGTTCTACCTGCTTTCTGGGCTGAGATGGGGAATCGCTGAATTTTGGACTCGGCTGGTGACAAAATGTTCCAAACACACCCCATGCACAACTCCACCGGGGAAGGTGCCAGAAACGAGTTCTGTTGGTAGTTTTTACAGTACCCCGGTAGGCAGCTGAAAGGCACCACAAAACTTGTTCTACCTGCTTTCTGGGCTGAGATGGGGAATCGCTGAATTTTGGACTCGGCTGGTGACAAAATGTTCCAAACACACCCCATGCACAACTCCACCGGGGAAGGTGCCAGAAACGAGTTCTCTTGGTATTTTTACAGTGCTCCGGTAGGCAAGAGAAAGGCACCACAAAACTTGTTCTACCTGCTTTCTGGGCTGAGATGGGGAATCGCTGAATTTTGGACTCGGCTGGTGACAAAATGTTCCAAACACACCCCATGCACAACTCCACCGGGGAAGGTGCCAGAAACGAGTTCTGTTGGTAGTTTTTACACTACCCCGGTAGGCAGCTGAAAGGCACCACAAAACTTGTTCTACCTGCTTTCTGGGCTGAGATGGGGAATCGCTGAATTTTGGACTCGGCTGGTGACAAAATGTTCCAAACACACCCCATGCACAACTCCACCGGGGAAGGTGCCAGAAACGAGTTCTGTTGGTAGTTTTTACACTGCCCCGGTAGGCAGCTGAAAGGCACCACAAAACTTGTTCTACCTGCTTTCTGGGCTGAGATGGGGAATCGCTGAATTTTGGACTCGGCTGGTGACAAAATGTTCCAAACACACCCCATGCACAACTCCACCGGGGAAGGTGCCAGAAACGAGTTCTGTTGGTAGTTTTTACACTACCCCGGTAGGCAAGAGAAAGGCACCACAAAACTTGTTGTACCTGCTTTCTGGGCTGAGATGGGGAACGGCTGAATTTTGGACTCGGCTGGTGACAAAATGTTCCAAACACACCCCATGCACAACTCCACCGGGGAAGGTGCCAGAAACGAGTTCTGTTGGTAGTTTTTACACTACCCCGGTAGGCAGCTGAAAGGCACCACAAAACTTGTTCTACCTGCTTTCTGGGCTGAGATGGGGAATCGCTGAATTTTGGACTTGGCTGGTGACAAAATGTTCCAAACACACCCCATGCACAACTCCACCGGGGAAGGTGCCAGAAACGAGTTCTGTTGGTAGTTTTTACACTACCCCCGATAGGCAGCTGAAAGGCACCACAAAACTTGTTCTACCTGCTTTCTGGGCTGAGATGGGGAATCGCTGAATTTTGGACTCGGCTGGTGACAAAATGTTCCAAACACACCCCATGCACAACTCCACCGGGGAAGGTGCCAGAAACGAGTTCTGTTGGTAGTTTTTACACTACCCCGATAGGCAGCTGAAAGGGCACCCAACAAAACTTGTTCTACCTGCTTTCTGGGCTGAGATGGGGAATCGCTGAATTTTGGACTCGGCTGGTGACAAAATGTTCCAAACACACCCCATGCACACCTCCACCGGGGAAGGTGCCAGAAACGAGTTCTGTTGGTAGTTTTTACACTACCCCGGTAGGCAGCTGAAAGGCACCACAAAACTTGTTCTACCTGCTTTCTGGGCTGAGATGGGGAATCGCTGAATTTTGGACTCGGCTGGTGACAAAATGTTCCAAACACACCCCATGCACAACTCCACCGGGGAAGGTGCCAGAAACGAGTTCTGTTGGTAGTTTTTACACTACCCCGGTAGGCAGCTGAAAGGCACCACAAAACTTGTTCTACCTGCTTTCTGGGCTGAGATGGGGAATCGCTGAATTTTGGACTCGGCTGGTGACAAAATGTTCCAAACACACCCCATGCACAACTCCACCGGGGAAGGTGCCAGAAACGAGTTCTGTTGGTAGTTTTTACACTACCCCGGTAGGCAAGAGAAAGGCACCACAAAACTTGTTGTACCTGCTTTCTGGGCTGAGATGGGGAACGGCTGAATTTTGGACTCGGCTGGTGACAAAATGTTCCAAACACACCCCATGCACAACTCCACCGGGGAAGGTGCCAGAAACGAGTTCTGTTGGTAGTTTTTACACTACCCCGGTAGGCAGCTGAAAGGCACCACAAAACTTGTTCTACCCTGCTTTCTGGGCTGAGATGGGGAATCGCTGAATTTTGGACTCGGCTGGTGACAAAATGTTCCAAACACACCCCATGCACAACTCCACCGGGGAAGGTGCCAGAAACGAGTTCTGTTGGTAGTTTTTACACTACCCCGGTAGGCAGCTGAAAGGCACCACAAAACTTGTTCTACCCTGCTTTCTGGGCTGAGATGGGGAATCGCTGAATTTTGGACTCGGCTGGTGACAAAATGTTCCAAACACACCCCATGCACAACTCCACCGGGGAAGGTGCCAGAAACGAGTTCTGTTGGTAGTTTTTACACTACCCCGGTAGGCAGCTGAAAGGCACCACAAAACTTGTTCTACCTGCTTTCTGGGCTGAGATGGGGAATCGCTGAATTTTGGACTCGGCTGGTGACAAAATGTTCCAAACACACCCCATGCACAACTCCACCGGGGAAGGTGCCAGAATCGAGTTCCGTTGGTAGTTTTTACACTACCCCGGTAGGCAAGAGAAAGGCACCACAAAACTTGTTCTACCTGCTTTCTGGGCTGAGATGGGGAACGGCTGAATTTTGGACTCGGCTGGTAAAAAAATGTTCCAAACACACCCCATGCACAACTCCACCGGGGAAGGTGCCAGAAAGGAGTTCTGTTGGTAGTTTTTACACTACCCCGGTAGGCAGCTGAAAGGCACCACAAAACTTGTTCTACCTGCTTTCTGGGCTGAGATGGGGAATCGCTGAATTTTGGACTCGGCTGGTGACAAAATGTTCCAAACACACCCCATGCACAACTCCACCGGGGAAGGTGCCAGAAACGAGTTCTGTTGGTAGTTTTTACACTACCCCGGTAGGCAGCTGAAAGGCACCACAAAACTTGTTCTACCTGCTTTCTGGGCTGAGATGGGGAATCGCTGAATTTTCGACTCGGCTGGTGACAAAATGTTCCAAACACACCCCATGCACAACTCCACCGGGGAAGGTGCCAGAAACGAGTTCTGTTGGTAGTTTTTACACTACCCCGGTAGGCAGCTGAAAGGCACCACAAAACTTGTTCTACCTGCTTTCTGGGCTGAGATGGGGAATCGCTGAATTTTGGACTCGGCTGGTGACAAAATGGTCCAAACACACCCCATGCACAACTCCACCGGGGAAGGTGCCAGAAACGAGTTCTGTTGGTAGTTTTTACACTACCCCCGGTAGGCAAGAGAAAGGCACCACAAAACTTGTTGTACCTGCTTTCTGGGCTGAGATGGGGAACGGCTGAATTTTGGACTCGGCTGGTGACAAAATGTTCCAAACACCACCCCATGCACAACTCCACCGGGGAAGGTGCCAGAAACGAGTTCTGTTGGTAGTTTTTACACTACCCCGGTAGGCAGCTGAAAGGCACCACAAAACTTCTTCTACCTGCTTTCTGGGCTGAGATGGGGAATCGCTGAATTTTGGACTTGGCTGGTGACAAAATGTTCCAAACACACCCCATGCACAACTCCACCGGGGAAGGTGCCAGAAACGAGTTCTGTTGGTAGTTTTTACACTACCCCGATAGGCAGCTGAAAGGCACCACAAAACTTGTTCTACCTGCTTTCTGGGCTGAGATGGGGAATCGCTGAATTTTGGACTCGGCTGGTGACAAAATGTTCCAAACACACCCCATGCACAACTCCACCGGGGAAGGTGCCAGAAACGAGTTCTGTTGGTAGTTTTTACACTACCCCCGATAGGCAGCTGAAAGGCACCACAAAACTTGTTCTACCTGCTTTCTGGGCTGAGATGGGGAATCGCTGAATTTTGGACTCGGCTGGTGACAAAATGTTCCAAACACACCCCATGCACAACTCCACCGGGGAAGGTGCCAGAAACGAGTTCTGTTGGTAGTTTTTACAGTACCCCGGTAGGCAGCTGAAAGGCACCACAAAACTTGTTCTACCCTGCTTTCTGGGCTGAGATGGGGAATCGCTGAATTTTGGACTCGGCTGGTGACAAAATGTTCCAAACACACCCCATGCACAACTCCACCGGGGAAGGTGCCAGAATCGAGTTCCGTTGGTAGTTTTTACACTACCCCGGTAGGCAAGAGAAAGGCACCACAAAACTTGTTCTACCTGCTTTCTGGGCTGAGATGGGGAACGGCTGAATTTTGGACTCGGCTGGTGACAAAATGTTCCAAACACACCCCATGCACAACTCCACCGGGGAAGGTGCCAGAAACGAGTTCTGTTGGTAGTTTTTACACTACCCCGGTAGGCAGCTGAAAGGCACCACAAAACTTGTTCTACCTGCTTTCTGGGCTGAGATGGGGAATCGCTGAATTTTGGACTCGGCTGGTGACAAAATGTTCCAAACACACCCCATGCACAACTCCACCGGGGAAGGTGCCAGAAACGAGTTCTGTTGGTAGTTTTTACACTACCCCGGTAGGCAGCTGAAAGGCACCACAAAACTTGTTCTACCTGCTTTCTGGGCTGAGATGGGGAATCGCTGAATTTTGGACTCGGCTGGTGACAAAATGTTCCAAACACACCCCATGCACAACTCCACCGGGGAAGGTGCCAGAATCGAGTTCCGTTGGTAGTTTTTACACTACCCCGGTAGGCAAGAGAAAGGCACCACAAAACTTGTTCTACCTGCTTTCTGGGCTGAGATGGGGAACGGCTGAATTTTGGACTCGGCTGGTAAAAAAATGTTCCAAACACACCCCATGCACAACTCCACCGGGGAAGGTGCCAGAAAGGAGTTCTGTTGGTAGTTTTTACACTACCCCGGTAGGCAGCTGAAAGGCACCACAAAACTTGTTCTACCTGCTTTCTCGGCTGAGATGGGGAATCGCTGAATTTTGGACTCGGCTGGTGACAAAATGTTCCAAACACACCCCATGCACAACTCCACCGGGGGAAGGTGCCAGAAACGAGTTCTGTTGGTAGTTTTTACACTACCCCGGTAGGCAAGAGAAAGGCACCACAAAACTTGTTCTACCTGCTTTCTGGGCTGAGATGGGGAATCGCTGAATTTTGGACTCGGCTGGTGACAAAATGTTCCAAACACACCCCATGCACAACTCCACCGGGGAAGGTGCCAGAAACGAGTTCCGTTGGTAGTTTTTACACTACCCCGGTAGGCAGCTGAAAGGCACCACAAAACTTGTTCTACCTGCTTTCTGGGCTGAGATGGGGAATCGCTGAATTTTGGACTCGGCTGGTGACAAAATGTTCCAAACACACCCCATGCACAACTCCACCGGGGAAGGTGCCAGAAACGAGTTCTGTTGGTAGTTTTTACACTACCCCGGTAGGCAGCTGAAAGGCACCACAAAACTTGTTCTACCTGCTTTCTGGGCTGAGATGGGGAATCGCTGAATTTTGGACTCGGCTGGTGACAAAATGTTCCAAACACACCCCATGCACAACTCCACCGGGGAAGGTGCCAGAAACGAGTTCTGTTGGTAGTTTTTACACTACCCCGGTAGGCAGCTGAAAGGCACCACAAAACTTGTTCTACCTGCTTTCTGGGCTGAGATGGGGAATCGCTGAATTTTCGACTCGGCTGGTGACAAAATGTTCCAAACACACCCCATGCACAACTCCACCGGGGAAGGTGCCAGAAACGAGTTCTGTTGGTAGTTTTTACACTACCCCGGTAGGCAGCTGAAAGGCACCACAAAACTTGTTCTACCTGCTTTCTGGGCTGAGATGGGGAATCGCTGAATTTTGGACTCGGCTGGTGACAAAATGTTCCAAACACACCCCATGCACAACTCCACCGGGGAAGGTGCCAGAAACGAGTTCTGTTGGTAGTTTTTACACTACCCCGGTAGGCACCTGAAAGGCACCACAAAACTTGTTCTACCTGCTTTCTGGGCTGAGATGGGGAATCGCTGAATTTTGGACTCGGCTGGTGACAAAATGTTCCAAACACACCCCATGCACAACTCCACCGGGGAAGGTGCCAGAAACGAGTTCTGTTGGTAGTTTTTACACTACCCCGGTAGGCAGCTGAAAGGCACCACAAAACTTGTTGTACCTGCTTTCTGGGCTGAGATGGGGAATCGCTGAATTTTGGACTCGGCTGGTGACAAAATGTTCCAAACACACCCCATGCACAACTCCACCGGGGAAGGTGCCAGAAACGAGTTCTGTTGGTAGTTTTTACACTACCCCGGTAGGCAGCTGAAAGGCACCACAAAACTTGTTCTACCTGCTTTCTGGGCTGAGATGGGGAATCGCTGAATTTTGGACTCGGCTGGTGACAAAATGTTCCAAACACACCCCATGCACAACTCCACCGGGGAAGGTGCCAGAATCGAGTTCCGTTGGTAGTTTTTACACTACCCCGGTAGGCAAGAGAAAGGCACCACAAAACTTGTTCTACCTGCTTTCTGGGCTGAGATGGGGAACGGCTGAATTTTGGACTCGGCTGGTGACAAAATGTTCCAAACACACCCCATGCACAACTCCACCGGGGAAGGTGCCAGAAAGGAGTTCTGTTGGTAGTTTTTACACTACCCCGGTAGGCAGCTGAAAGGCACCACAAAACTTGTTCTACCTGCTTTCTCGGCTGAGATGGGGAATCGCTGAATTTTGGACTCGGCTGGTGACAAAATGTTCCAAACACACCCCATGCACAACTCCACCGGGGAAGGTGCCAGAAACGAGTTCTGTTGGTACTTTTTACACTACCCCGGTAGGCAGCTGAAAGGCACCACAAAACTTGTTCTACCTGCTTTCTGGGCTGAGATGGGGAATCGCTGAATTTTCGACTCGGCTGGTGACAAAATGTTCCAAACACACCCCATGCACAACTCCACCGGGGAAGGTGCCAGAAACGAGTTCTGTTGGTAGTTTTTACACTACCCCGGTAGGCAGCTGAAAGGCACCACAAAACTTGTTCTACCTGCTTTCTGGGCTGAGATGGGGAATCGCTGAATTTTGGACTCGGCTGGTGACAAAATGTTCCAAACACACCCCATGCACAACTCCACCGGGGAAGGTGCCAGAAACGAGTTCTGTTGGTAGTTTTTACACTACCCCGGTAGGCAAGAGAAAGGCACCACAAAACTTGTTGTACCTGCTTTCTGGGCTGAGATGGGGAACGGCTGAATTTTGGACTCGGCTGGTGACAAAATGTTCCAAACACACCCCATGCACAACTCCACCGGGGAAGGTGCCAGAAACGAGTTCTGTTGGTAGTTTTTACACTACCCCGGTAGGCAAGAGAAAGGCACCACAAAACTTGTTCTACCTGCTTTCTGGGCTGAGATGGGGAACGGCTGAATTTTGGACTCGGCTGCTGACAAAATGTTCCAAACACACCCCATGCACAACTCCACCGGGGAAGGTGCCAGAAAGGAGTTCTGTTGGTAGTTTTTACACTACCCCGGTAGGCAGCTGAAAGGCACCACAAAACTTGTTCTACCTGCTTTCTGGGCTGAGATGGGGAATCGCTGAATTTTGGACTCGGCTGGTGACAAAATGTTCCAAACACACCCCATGCACAACTCCACCGGGGAAGGTGCCAGAAACGAGTTCTGTTGGTACTTTTTACACTACCCCGGTAGGCAAGAGAAAGGCACCACAAAACTTGTTCTACCTGCTTTCTGGGCTGAGATGGAGAATCGCTGAATTTTGGACTCGGCTGGTGACAAAATGTTCCAAACACACCCCATGCACAACTCCACCGGGGAAGGTGCCAGAAACGAGTTCTGTTGGTAGTTTTTACACTACCCCGGTAGGCAGCTGAAAGGCACCACAAAACTTGTTCTACCTGCTTTCTGGGCTGAGATGGGGAATCGCTGAATTTTGGACTCGGCTGGTGACAAAATGTTCCAAACACACCCCATGCACAACTCCACCGGGGAAGGTGCCAGAAACGAGTTCTGTTGGTAGTTTTTACACTACCCCGGTAGGCAAGAGAAAGGCACCACAAAACTTGTTGTACCTGCTTTCTGGGCTGAGATGGGGAACGGCTGAATTTTGGACTCGGCTGGTGACAAAATGTTCCAAACACACCCCATGCACAACTCCACCGGGGAAGGTGCCAGAAACGAGTTCTGTTGGTAGTTTTTACACTACCCCGGTAGGCAGCTGAAAGGCACCACAAAACTTGTTCTACCTGCTTTCTGGGCTGAGATGGGGAATCGCTGAATTTTGGACTCGGCTGGTGACAAAATGTTCCAAACACACCCCATGCACAACTCCACCGGGGAAGGTGCCAGAAACGAGTTCTGTTGGTAGTTTTTACACTACCCCGATAGGCAGCTGAAAGGCACCACAAAACTTGTTCTACCTGCTTTCTGGGCTGAGATGGGGAATCGCTGAATTTTGGACTCGGCTGGTGACAAAATGTTCCAAACACACCCCATGCACAACTCCACCGGGGAAGGTGCCAGAAACGAGTTCTGTTGGTAGTTTTTACACTACCCCGGTAGGCAGCTGAAAGGCACCATAAAACCGGTTCTACCTGCTTTCTGGGCTGAGATGGGGAATCGCTGAATTTTGGACTCGGCTGGTGACAAAATGTTCCAAACACACCCCATGCACAACTCCACCGGGGAAGGTGCCAGAAACGAGTTCTGTTGGTAGTTTTTACACTACCCCGGTAGGCAGCTGAAAGGCACCACAAAACTTGTTCTACCTGCTTTCTGGGCTGAGATGGGGAATCGCTGAATTTTGGACTCGGCTGGTGACAAAATGTTCCAAACACACCCCATGCACAACTCCACCGGGGAAGGTGCCAGAATCGAGTTCCGTTGGTAGTTTTTACACTACCCCGGTAGGCAAGAGAAAGGCACCACAAAACTTGTTCTACCTGCTTTCTGGGCTGAGATGGGGAACGGCTGAATTTTGGACTCGGCTGGTAAAAAAATGTTCCAAACACACCCCATGCACAACTCCACCGGGGAAGGTGCCAGAAAGGAGTTCTGTTGGTAGTTTTTACACTACCCCGGTAGGCAGCTGAAAGGCACCACAAAACTTGTTCTACCTGCTTTCTGGGCTGAGATGGGGAATCGCTGAATTTTGGACTCGGCTGGTGACAAAATGTTCCAAACACACCCCATGCACAACTCCACCGGGGAAGGTGCCAGAAACGAGTTCTGTTGGTAGTTTTTACACTACCCCGGTAGGCAGCTGAAAGGCACCACAAAACTTGTTCTACCTGCTTTCTGGGCTGAGATGGGGAATCGCTGAATTTTGGACTCGGCTGGTGACAAAATGTTCCAAACACACCCCATGCACAACTCCACCGGGGAAGGTGCCAGAATCGAGTTCCGTTGGTAGTTTTTACACTACCCCGGTAGGCAAGAGAAAGGCACCACAAAACTTGTTCTACCTGCTTTCTGGGCTGAGATGGGGAACGGCTGAATTTTGGACTCGGCTGGTAAAAAAATGTTCCAAACACACCCCATGCACAACTGCACCGGGGAAGGTGCCAGAAAGGAGTTCTGTTGGTAGTTTTTACACTACCCCGGTAGGCAGCTGAAAGGCACCACAAAACTTGTTCTACCTGCTTTCTGGGCTGAGATGGGGAATCGCTGAATTTTGGACTCGGCTGGTGACAAAATGTTCCAAACACACCCCATGCACAACTCCACCGGGGAAGGTGCCAGAAACGAGTTCTGTTGGTAGTTTTTACACTACCCCGGTAGGCAAGAGAAAGGCACCACAAAACTTGTTCTACCTGCTTTCTGGGCTGAGATGGGGAATCGCTGAATTTTGGACTCGGCTGGTGACAAAATGTTCCAAACACACCCCATGCACAACTCCACCGGGGAAGGTGCCAGAAACGAGTTCTGTTGGTAGTTTTTACACTACCCCGGTAGGCAGCTGAAAGGCACCACAAAACTTGTTCTACCTGCTTTCTGGGCTGAGATGGGGAATCGCTGAATTTTGGACTCGGCTGGTGACAAAATGTTCCAAACACACCCCATGCACAACTCCACCGGGGAAGGTGCCAGAATCGAGTTCCGTTGGTAGTTTTTACACTACCCCGGTAGGCAAGAGAAAGGCACCACAAAACTTGTTGTACCTGCTTTCTGGGCTGAGATGGGGAACGGCTGAATTTTGGACTCGGCTGCTGACAAAATGTTCCAAACACACCCCATGCACAACTCCACCGGGGAAGGTGCCAGAAAGGAGTTCTGTTGGTAGTTTTTACACTACCCCGGTAGGCAGCTGAAAGGCACCACAAAACTTGTTCTACCTGCTTTCTGGGCTGAGATGGGGAAGAGCTGAATTTTGGACTCGGCTGGTGACAAAATGTTCCAAACACACCCCATGCACAACTCCACCGGGGAAGGTGCCAGAAACGAGTTCTGTTGGTAGTTTTTACACTACCCCGGTAGGCAGCTGAAAGGCACCACAAAACTTGTTCTACCTGCTTTCTGGGCTGAGATGGGGAATCGCTGAATTTTGGACTCGGCTGGTGACAAAATGTTCCAAACACACCCCATGCACAACTCCACCGGGGAAGGTGCCAGAAACGAGTTCTGTTGGTAGTTTTTACACTACCCCGGTAGGCAGCTGAAAGGCACCACAAAACTTGTTGTACCTGCTTTCTGGGCTGAGATGGGGAATCGCTGAATTTTGGACTCGGCTGCTGACAAAATGTTCCAAACACACCCCATGCACAACTCCACCGGGGAAGGTGCCAGAAACGAGTTCTGTTGGTAGTTTTTACACTACCCCGGTAGGCACCTGAAAGGCACCACAAAACTTGTTCTACCTGCTTTCTGGGCTGAGATGGGGAATCGCTGAATTTTGGACTCGGCTGGTGACAAAATGATCCAAACACACCCCATGCACAACTCCACCGGGGAAGGTGCCAGAAACGAGTTCTGTTGGTAGTTTTTACACTACCCCGGTAGGCAGCTGAAAGGCACCACAAAACTTGTTCTACCTGCTTTCTGGGCTGAGATGGGGAATCGCTGAATTTTGGACTCGGCTGGTGACAAAATGTTCCAAACACACCCCATGCACAACTCCACCGGGGAAGGTGCCAGAAACGAGTTCTGTTGGTAGTTTTTACACTACCCCGGTAGGCACCTGAAAGGCACCACAAAACTTGTTCTACCTGCTTTCTGGGCTGAGATGGGGAATCGCTGAATTTTGGACTCGGCTGGTGACAAAATGTTCCAAACACACCCCATGCACAACTCCACCGGGGAAGGTGCCAGAAACGAGTTCTGTTGGTAGTTTTTACACTACCCCGGTAGGCACCTGAAAGGCACCACAAAACTTGTTCTACCTGCTTTCTGGGCTGAGATGGGGAATCGCTGAATTTTGGACTCGGCTGGTGACAAAATGTTCCAAACACACCCCATGCACAACTCCACCGGGGAAGGTGCCAGAAACGAGTTCTGTTGGTAGTTTTTACACTACAACGGTAGGCAGCTGAAAGGCACCACAAAACTTGTTCTACCTGCTTTCTGGGCTGAGATGGGGAATCGCTGAATTTTGGACTCGGCTGGTGACAAAATGTTCCAAACACACCCCATGCACAACTCCACCGGGGAAGGTGCCAGAAACGAGTTCTGTTGGTAGTTTTTACACTACCCCGGTAGGCAGCTGAAAGGCACCACAAAACTTGTTCTACCTGCTTTCTGGGCTGAGATGGGGAATCGCTGAATTTTGGACTCGGCTGGTGACAAAATGTTCCAAACACACCCCATGCACAACTCCACCGGGGAAGGTGCCAGAAACGAGTTCTGTTGGTAGTTTTTACACTACCCCGGTAGGCAGCTGAAAGGCACCACAAAACTTGTTCTACCTGCTTTCTGGGCTGAGATGGGGAATCGCTGAATTTTGGACTCGGCTGGTAACAAAATGTTCCAAACACACCCCATGCACAACTCCACCGGGGAAGGTGCCAGAAACGAGTTCTGTTGGTAGTTTTTACACTACCCCGGTAGGCAGCTGAAAGGCACCACAAAACTTGTTCTACCTGCTTTCTGGGCTGAGATGGGGAATCGCTGAATTTTGGACTCGGCTGCTGACAAAATGTTCCAAACACACCCCATGCACAACTCCACCGGGGAAGGTGCCAGAAACGAGTTCTGTTGGTAGTTTTTACACTACCCCGGTAGGCAGCTGAAAGGCACCACAAAACTTGTTCTACCTGCTTTCTGGGCTGAGATGGGGAATCGCTGAATTTTGGACTCGGCTGGTGACAAAATGTTCCAAACACACCCCATGCACAACTCCACCGGGGAAGGTGCCAGAAACGAGTTCTGTTGGTAGTTTTTACACTACCCCGGTAGGCACCTGAAAGGCACCACAAAACTTGTTCTACCTGCTTTCTGGGCTGAGATGGGGAATCGCTGAATTTTGGACTCGGCTGGTGACAAAATGTTCCAAACACACCCCATGCACAACTCCACCGGGGAAGGTGCCAGAAACGAGTTCTGTTGGTAGTTTTTACACTACCCCGGTAGGCACCTGAAAGGCACCACAAAACTTGTTCTACCTGCTTTCTGGGCTGAGATGGGGAATCGCTGAATTTTGGACTCGGCTGGTGACAAAATGTTCCAAACACACCCCATGCACAACTCCACCGGGGAAGGTGCCAGAAACGAGTTCTGTTGGTAGTTTTTACACTACCCCGGTAGGCAAGAGAAAGGCACCACAAAACTTGTTCTACCTGCTTTCTGGGCTGAGATGGGGAACGGCTGAATTTTGGACTCGGCTGGTGACAAAATGTTCCAAACACACCCCATGCACAACTCCACCGGGGAAGGTGCCAGAAACGAGTTCTGTTGGTAGTTTTTACACTACCCCGGTAGGCAAGAGAAAGGCACCACAAAACTTGTTCTACCTGCTTTCTGGGCTGAGATGGGGAACAGCTGAATTTTGGACTCGGCTGGTGACAAAATGTTCCAAACACACCCCATGCACAACTCCACCGGGGAAGGTGCCAGAAAGGAGTTCCATTGGTAGTTTTTACACTACCCCGGTAGGCAGCTGAAAGGCACCACAAAACTTGTTCTACCTGCTTTCTGGGCTGAGATGGGGAATCGCTGAATTTTGGACTCGGCTGGTGACAAAATGTTCCAAACACACCCCATGCACAACTCCACCGGGGAAGGTGCCAGAAACGAGTTCTGTTGGTACTTTTTACACTACCCCGGTAGGCAGCTGAAAGGCACCACAAAACTTGTTCTACCTGCTTTCTGGGCTGAGATGGGGAATCGCTGAATTTTCGACTCGGCTGGTGACAAAATGTTCCAAACACACCCCATGCACAACTCCACCGGGGAAGGTGCCAGAAACGAGTTCTGTTGGTAGTTTTTACACTACCCCGGTAGGCAGCTGAAAGGCACCACAAAACTTGTTCTACCTGCTTTCTGGGCTGAGATGGGGAATCGCTGAATTTTGGACTCGGCTGGTGACAAAATGTTCCAAACACACCCCATGCACAACTCCACCGGGGAAGGTGCCAGAAACGAGTTCTGTTGGTAGTTTTTACACTACCCCGGTAGGCAGCTGAAAGGCACCACAAAACTTGTTCTACCTGCTTTCTGGGCTGAGATGGGGAATCGCTGAATTTTGGACTCGGCTGGTGACAAAATGTTCCAAACACACCCCATGCACAACTCCACCGGGGAAGGTGCCAGAAACGAGTTCTGTTGGTAGTTTTTACACTACCCCGGTAGGCAGCTGAAAGGCACCACAAAACTTGTTGTACCTGCTTTCTGGGCTGAGATGGGGAATCGCTGAATTTTGGACTCGGCTGGTGACAAAATGTTCCAAACACACCCCATGCACAACTCCACCGGGGAAGGTGCCAGAAACGAGTTCTGTTGGTAGTTTTTACACTACCCCGATAGGCAGCTGAAAGGCACCACAAAACTTGTTCTACCTGCTTTCTGGGCTGAGATGGGGAATCGCTGAATTTTGGACTCGGCTGGTGACAAAATGTTCCAAACACACCCCATGCACAACTCCACCGGGGAAGGTGCCAGAAACGAGTTCTGTTGGTAGTTTTTACACTACCCCGGTAGGCAGCTGAAAGGCACCACAAAACTTGTTCTACCTGCTTTCTGGGCTGAGATGGGGAATCGCTGAATTTTGGACTCGGCTGCTGACAAAATGTTCCAAACACACCCCATGCACAACTCCACCGGGGAAGGTGCCAGAATCGAGTTCCGTTGGTAGTTTTTACACTACCCCGGTAGGCAAGAGAAAGGCACCACAAAACTTGTTCTACCTACTTTCTGGGCTGAGATGGGGAACGGCTGAATTTTGGACTCGGCTGGTAAAAAAATGTTCCAAACACACCCCATGCACAACTCCACCGGGGAAGGTGCCAGAAAGGAGTTCTGTTGGTAGTTTTTACACTACCCCGGTAGGCAGCTGAAAGGCACCACAAAACTTGTTCTACCTGCTTTCTGGGCTGAGATGGGGAATCGCTGAATTTTGGACTCGGCTGGTGACAAAATGTTCCAAACACACCCCATGCACAACTCCACCGGGGAAGGTGCCAGAAACGAGTTCTGTTGGTAGTTTTTACACTACCCCGGTAGGCAGCTGAAAGGCACCACAAAACTTGTTCTACCTGCTTTCTGGGCTGAGATGGGGAATCGCTGAATTTTGGACTCGGCTGGTGACAAAATGTTCCAAACACACCCCATGCACAACTCCACCGGGGAAGGTGCCAGAAACGAGTTCTGTTGGTAGTTTTTACACTACCCCGGTAGGCAGCTGAAAGGCACCACAAAACTTGTTCTACCTGCTTTCTGGGCTGAGATGGGGAATCGCTGAATTTTGGACTCGGCTGGTGACAAAATGTTCCAAACACACCCCATGCACAACTCCACCGGGGAAGGTGCCAGAAACGAGTTCTGTTGGTAGTTTTTACACTACCCCGGTAGGCAGCTGAAAGGCACCACAAAACTTGTTCTACCTGCTTTCTGGGCTGAGATGGGGAATCGCTGAATTTTGGACTCGGCTGGTGACAAAATGTTCCAAACACACCCCATGCACAACTCCACCGGGGAAGGTGCCAGAAACGAGTTCTGTCGGTAGTTTTTACACTACCCCGGTAGGCAAGAGAAAGGCACCACAAAACTTGTTCTACCTGCTTTCTTGGCTGAGATGGGGAATCGCTGAATTTTGGACTCGGCTGGTGACAAAATGTTCCAAACACACCCCATGCACACCTCCACCGGGGAAGGTGCCAGAAACGAGTTCTGTTGGTAGTTTTTACACTACCCCGGTAGGCAGCTGAAAGGCACCACAAAACTTGTTCTACCTGCTTTCTGGGCTGAGATGGGGAATCGCTGAATTTTGGACTCGGCTGGTGACAAAATGTTCCAAACACACCCCATGCACAACTCCACCGGGGAAGGTGCCAGAAACGAGTTCTGTTGGTAGTTTTTACAGTACCCCGGTAGGCAGCTGAAAGGCACCACAAAACTTGTTCTACCTGCTTTCTGGGCTGAGATGGGGAACGGCTGAATTTTGGACTCGGCTGCTGACAAAATGTTCCAAACACACCCCATGCACAACTCCACCGGGGAAGGTGCCAGAAAGGAGTTCTGTTGGTAGTTTTTACACTACCCCGGTAGGCAGCTGAAAGGCACCACAAAACTTGTTCTACCTGCTTTCTGGGCTGAGATGGGGAATCGCTGAATTTTGGACTCGGCTGGTGACAAAATGTTCCAAACACACCCCATGCACAACTCCACCGGGGAAGGTGCCAGAAACGAGTTCTGTTGGTAGTTTTTACACTACCCCGGTAGGCAGCTGAAAGGCACCACAAAACTTGTTCTACCTGCTTTCTGGGCTGAGATGGGGAATCGCTGAATTTTGGACTCGGCTGGTGACAAAATGTTCCAAACACACCCCATGCACAACTCCACCGGGGAAGGTGCCAGAAACGAGTTCTGTTGGTATTTTTTACACTACCCCGGTAGGCAGCTGAAAGGCACCACAAAACTTGTTCTACCTGCTTTCTGGGCTGAGATGGGGAATCGCTGAATTTTGGACTCGGCTGGTGACAAAATGTTCCAAACACACCCCATGCACAACTCCACCGGGGAAGGTGCCAGAAACGAGTTCTGTTGGTAGTTTTTACACTACCCCGGTAGGCACCTGAAAGGCACCACAAAACTTGTTCTACCTGCTTTCTGGGCTGAGATGGGGAATCGCTGAATTTTGGACTCGGCTGGTGACAAAATGATCCAAACACACCCCATGCACAACTCCACCGGGGAAGGTGCCAGAAACGAGTTCTGTTGGTAGTTTTTACACTACCCCGGTAGGCAGCTGAAAGGCACCACAAAACTTGTTCTACCTGCTTTCTGGGCTGAGATGGGGAATCGCTGAATTTTGGACTCGGCTGGTGACAAAATGTTCCAAACACACCCCATGCACAACTCCACCGGGGAAGGTGCCAGAAACGAGTTCTGTTGGTAGTTTTTACACTACCCCGGTAGGCAGCTGAAAGGCACCACAAAACTTGTTCTACCTGCTTTCTGGGCTGAGATGGGGAATCGCTGAATTTTGGACTCGGCTGGTGACAAAATGTTCCAAACACACCCCATGCACAACTCCACCGGGGAAGGTGCCAGAAACGAGTTCTGTTGGTAGTTTTTACACTACCCCGGTAGGCAGCTGAAAGGCACCACAAAACTTGTTCTACCTGCTTTCTGGGCTGAGATGGGGAATCGCTGAATTTTGGACTCGGCTGGTGACAAAATGTTCCAAACACACCCCATGCACAACTCCACCGGGGAAGGTGCCAGAAACGAGTTCTGTTGGTAGTTTTTACACTACCCCGGTAGGCAGCTGAAAGGCACCACAAAACTTGTTCTACCTGCTTTCTGGGCTGAGATGGGGAATCGCTGAATTTTGGACTCGGCTGGTGACAAAATGTTCCAAACACACCCCATGCACAACTCCACCGGGGAAGGTGCCAGAAACGAGTTCCGTTGGTAGTTTTTACACTACCCCGGTAGGCAGCTGAAAGGCACCACAAAACTTGTTCTACCTGCTTTCTGGGCTGAGATGGGGAATCGCTGAATTTTGGACTCGGCTGGTGACAAAATGTTCCAAACACACCCCATGCACAACTCCACCGGGGAAGGTGCCAGAAACGAGTTCTGTTGGTAGTTTTTACACTACCCCGGTAGGCAGCTGAAAGGCACCACAAAACTTGTTCTACCTGCTTTCTGGGCTGAGATGGGGAATCGCTGAATTTTCGACTCGGCTGCTGACAAAATGTTCCAAACACACCCCATGCACAACTCCACCGGGGAAGGTGCCAGAAACGAGTTCTGTTGGTAGTTTTTACACTACCCCGGTAGGCAGCTGAAAGGCACCACAAAACTTGTTCTACCTGCTTTCTGGGCTGAGATGGGGAATCGCTGAATTTTGGACTCGGCTGGTGACAAAATGTTCCAAACACACCCCATGCACAACTCCACCGGGGAAGGTGCCAGAAACGAGTTCTGTTGGTAGTTTTTACACTACCCCGGTAGGCACCTGAAAGGCACCACAAAACTTGTTCTACCTGCTTTCTGGGCTGAGATGGGGAATCGCTGAATTTTGGACTCGGCTGGTGACAAAATGTTCCAAACACACCCCATGCACAACTCCACCGGGGAAGGTGCCAGAAACGAGTTCTGTTGGTAGTTTTTACACTACCCCGGTAGGCAGCTGAAAGGCACCACAAAACTTGTTCTACCTGCTTTCTGGGCTGAGATGGGGAATCGCTGAATTTTGGACTCGGCTGGTGACAAAATGTTCCAAACACACCCCATGCACAACTCCACCGGGGAAGGTGCCAGAAACGAGTTCCGTTGGTAGTTTTTACACTACCCCGGTAGGCAGCTGAAAGGCACCACAAAACTTGTTCTACCTGCTTTCTGGGCTGAGATGGGGAATCGCTGAATTTTGGACTCGGCTGGTGACAAAATGTTCCAAACACACCCCATGCACAACTCCACCGGGGAAGGTGCCAGAAACGAGTTCTGTTGGTAGTTTTTACAGTACCCCGGTAGGCAGCTGAAAGGCACCACAAAACTTGTTCTACCTGCTTTCTGGGCTGAGATGGGGAATCGCTGAATTTTGGACTCGGCTGGTGACAAAATGTTCCAAACACACCCCATGCACAACTCCACCGGGGAAGGTGCCAGAAACGAGTTCTCTTGGTATTTTTACAGTGCTCCGGTAGGCAAGAGAAAGGCACCACAAAACTTGTTCTACCTGCTTTCTGGGCTGAGATGGGGAATCGCTGAATTTTGGACTCGGCTGGTGACAAAATGTTCCAAACACACCCCATGCACAACTCCACCGGGGAAGGTGCCAGAAACGAGTTCTGTTGGTAGTTTTTACACTACCCCGGTAGGCAGCTGAAAGGCACCACAAAACTTGTTCTACCTGCTTTCTGGGCTGAGATGGGGAATCGCTGAATTTTGGACTCGGCTGGTGACAAAATGTTCCAAACACACCCCATGCACAACTCCACCGGGGAAGGTGCCAGAAACGAGTTCTGTTGGTAGTTTTTACACTGCCCCGGTAGGCAGCTGAAAGGCACCACAAAACTTGTTCTACCTGCTTTCTGGGCTGAGATGGGGAATCGCTGAATTTTGGACTCGGCTGGTGACAAAATGTTCCAAACACACCCCATGCACAACTCCACCGGGGAAGGTGCCAGAAACGAGTTCTGTTGGTAGTTTTTACACTACCCCGGTAGGCAAGAGAAAGGCACCACAAAACTTGTTCTACCTGCTTTCTGGGCTGAGATGGGGAACGGCTGAATTTTGGACTCGGCTGGTGACAAAATGTTCCAAACACACCCCATGCACAACTCCACCGGGGAAGGTGCCAGAAACGAGTTCTGTTGGTAGTTTTTACACTACCCCGGTAGGCAGCTGAAAGGCACCACAAAACTTGTTCTACCTGCTTTCTGGGCTGAGATGGGGAATCGCTGAATTTTGGACTTGGCTGGTGACAAAATGTTCCAAACACACCCCATGCACAACTCCACCGGGGAAGGTGCCAGAAACGAGTTCTGTTGGTAGTTTTTACACTACCCCGATAGGCAGCTGAAAGGCACCACAAAACTTGTTCTACCTGCTTTCTGGGCTGAGATGGGGAATCGCTGAATTTTGGACTCGGCTGGTGACAAAATGTTCCAAACACACCCCATGCACAACTCCACCGGGGAAGGTGCCAGAAACGAGTTCTGTTGGTAGTTTTTACACTACCCCGATAGGCAGCTGAAAGGCACCACAAAACTTGTTCTACCTGCTTTCTGGGCTGAGATGGGGAATCGCTGAATTTTGGACTCGGCTGGTGACAAAATGTTCCAAACACACCCCATGCACACCTCCACCGGGGAAGGTGCCAGAAACGAGTTCTGTTGGTAGTTTTTACACTACCCCGGTAGGCAGCTGAAAGGCACCACAAAACTTGTTCTACCTGCTTTCTGGGCTGAGATGGGGAATCGCTGAATTTTGGACTCGGCTGGTGACAAAATGTTCCAAACACACCCCATGCACAACTCCACCGGGGAAGGTGCCAGAAACGAGTTCTGTTGGTAGTTTTTACACTACCCCGGTAGGCAGCTGAAAGGCACCACAAAACTTGTTCTACCTGCTTTCTGGGCTGAGATGGGGAATCGCTGAATTTTGGACTCGGCTGGTGACAAAATGTTCCAAACACACCCCATGCACAACTCCACCGGGGAAGGTGCCAGAAACGAGTTCTGTTGGTAGTTTTTACACTACCCCGGTAGGCAAGAGAAAGGCACCACAAAACTTGTTGTACCTGCTTTCTGGGCTGAGATGGGGAATCGCTGAATTTTGGACTCGGCTGGTGACAAAATGTTCCAAACACACCCCATGCACAACTCCACCGGGGAAGGTGCCAGAAACGAGTTCTGTTGGTAGTTTTTACACTACCCCGGTAGGCAGCTGAAAGGCACCACAAAACTTGTTCTACCTGCTTTCTGGGCTGAGATGGGGAATCGCTGAATTTTGGACTCGGCTGGTGACAAAATGTTCCAAACACACCCCATGCACAACTCCACCGGGGAAGGTGCCAGAAACGAGTTCTGTTGGTAGTTTTTACACTACCCCGGTAGGCAGCTGAAAGGCACCACAAAACTTGTTCTACCTGCTTTCTGGGCTGAGATGGGGAATCGCTGAATTTTGGACTCGGCTGGTGACAAAATGTTCCAAACACACCCCATGCACAACTCCACCGGGGAAGGTGCCAGAAACGAGTTCTGTTGGTAGTTTTTACACTACCCCGGTAGGCAGCTGAAAGGCACCACAAAACTTGTTCTACCTGCTTTCTGGGCTGAGATGGGGAATCGCTGAATTTTGGACTCGGCTGGTGACAAAATGTTCCAAACACACCCCATGCACAACTCCACCGGGGAAGGTGCCAGAATCGAGTTCCGTTGGTAGTTTTTACACTACCCCGGTAGGCAAGAGAAAGGCACCACAAAACTTGTTCTACCTGCTTTCTGGGCTGAGATGGGGAACGGCTGAATTTTGGACTCGGCTGGTAAAAAAATGTTCCAAACACACCCCATGCACAACTCCACCGGGGAAGGTGCCAGAAAGGAGTTCTGTTGGTAGTTTTTACACTACCCCGGTAGGCAGCTGAAAGGCACCACAAAACTTGTTCTACCTGCTTTCTGGGCTGAGATGGGGAATCGCTGAATTTTGGACTCGGCTGGTGACAAAATGTTCCAAACACACCCCATGCACAACTCCACCGGGGAAGGTGCCAGAAACGAGTTCTGTTGGTAGTTTTTACACTACCCCGGTAGGCAGCTGAAAGGCACCACAAAACTTGTTCTACCTGCTTTCTGGGCTGAGATGGGGAATCGCTGAATTTTCGACTCGGCTGGTGACAAAATGTTCCAAACACACCCCATGCACAACTCCACCGGGGAAGGTGCCAGAAACGAGTTCTGTTGGTAGTTTTTACACTACCCCGGTAGGCAGCTGAAAGGCACCACAAAACTTGTTCTACCTGCTTTCTGGGCTGAGATGGGGAATCGCTGAATTTTGGACTCGGCTGGTGACAAAATGTTCCAAACACACCCCATGCACAACTCCACCGGGGAAGGTGCCAGAAACGAGTTCTGTTGGTAGTTTTTACACTACCCCGGTAGGCAAGAGAAAGGCACCACAAAACTTGTTGTACCTGCTTTCTGGGCTGAGATGGGGAACGGCTGAATTTTGGACTCGGCTGGTGACAAAATGTTCCAAACACACCCCATGCACAACTCCACCGGGGAAGGTGCCAGAAACGAGTTCTGTTGGTAGTTTTTACACTACCCCGGTAGGCAGCTGAAAGGCACCACAAAACTTCTTCTACCTGCTTTCTGGGCTGAGATGGGGAATCGCTGAATTTTGGACTTGGCTGGTGACAAAATGTTCCAAACACACCCCATGCACAACTCCACCGGGGAAGGTGCCAGAAACGAGTTCTGTTGGTAGTTTTTACACTACCCCGGTAGGCAGCTGAAAGGCACCACAAAACTTGTTCTACCTGCTTTCTGGGCTGAGATGGGGAATCGCTGAATTTTGGACTCGGCTGGTGACAAAATGTTCCAAACACACCCCATGCACAAATCCACCGGGGAAGGTGCCAGAAACGAGTTCTGTTGGTAGTTTTTACACTACCCCGGTAGGCAAGAGAAAGGCACCACAAAACTTGTTCTACCTGCTTTCTGGGCTGAGATGGGGAATCGCTGAATTTTGGACTCGGCTGGTGACAAAATGTTCCAAACACACCCCATGCACAACTCCACCGGGGAAGGTGCCAGAAACGAGTTCTGTTGGTAGTTTTTACAGTACCCCGGTAGGCAGCTGAAAGGCACCACAAAACTTGTTCTACCTGCTTTCTGGGCTGAGATGGGGAATCGCTGAATTTTGGACTCGGCTGGTGACAAAATGTTCCAAACACACCCCATGCACAACTCCACCGGGGAAGGTGCCAGAATCGAGTTCCGTTGGTAGTTTTTACACTACCCCGTTAGGCAAGAGAAAGGCACCACAAAACTTGTTCTACCTGCTTTCTGGGCTGAGATGGGGAACGGCTGAATTTTGGACTCGGCTGGTGACAAAATGTTCCAAACACACCCCATGCACAACTCCACCGGGGAAGGTGCCAGAAACGAGTTCTGTTGGTAGTTTTTACACTACCCCGGTAGGCAGCTGAAAGGCACCACAAAACTTGTTCTACCTGCTTTCTGGGCTGAGATGGGGAATCGCTGAATTTTGGACTCGGCTGGTGACAAAATGTTCCAAACACACCCCATGCACAACTCCACCGGGGAAGGTGCCAGAAACGAGTTCTGTTGGTAGTTTTTACACTACCCCGGTAGGCAGCTGAAAGGCACCACAAAACTTGTTCTACCTGCTTTCTGGGCTGAGATGGGGAATCGCTGAATTTTGGACTCGGCTGGTGACAAAATGTTCCAAACACACCCCATGCACAACTCCACCGGGGAAGGTGCCAGAATCGAGTTCCATTGGTAGTTTTTACACTACCCCGGTAGGCAAGAGAAAGGCACCACAAAACTTGTTCTACCTGCTTTCTGGGCTGAGATGGGGAACGGCTGAATTTTGGACTCGGCTGGTAAAAAAATGTTCCAAACACACCCCATGCACAACTCCACCGGGGAAGGTGCCAGAAAGGAGTTCTGTTGGTAGTTTTTACACTACCCCGGTAGGCAGCTGAAAGGCACCACAAAACTTGTTCTACCTGCTTTCTCGGCTGAGATGGGGAATCGCTGAATTTTGGACTCGGCTGGTGACAAAATGTTCCAAACACACCCCATGCACAACTCCACCGGGGAAGGTGCCAGAAACGAGTTCTGTTGGTAGTTTTTACACTACCCCGGTAGGCAAGAGAAAGGCACCACAAAACTTGTTCTACCTGCTTTCTGGGCTGAGATGGGGAATCGCTGAATTTTGGACTCGGCTGGTGACAAAATGTTCCAAACACACCCCATGCACAACTCCACCGGGGAAGGTGCCAGAAACGAGTTCCGTTGGTAGTTTTTACAGTACCCCGGTAGGCAGCTGAAAGGCACCACAAAACTTGTTCTACCTGCTTTCTGGGCTGAGATGGGGAATCGCTGAATTTTGGACTCGGCTGGTGACAAAATGTTCCAAACACACCCCATGCACAACTCCACCGGGGAAGGTGCCAGAAACGAGTTCTGTTGGTAGTTTTTACACTACCCCGGTAGGCAGCTGAAAGGCACCACAAAACTTGTTCTACCTGCTTTCTGGGCTGAGATGGGGAATCGCTGAATTTTGGACTCGGCTGGTGACAAAATGTTCCAAACACACCCCATGCACAACTCCACCGGGGAAGGTGCCAGAAACGAGTTCTGTTGGTAGTTTTTACACTACCCCGGTAGGCAGCTGAAAGGCACCACAAAACTTGTTCTACCTGCTTTCTGGGCTGAGATGGGGAATCGCTGAATTTTCGACTCGGCTGGTGACAAAATGTTCCAAACACACCCCATGCACAACTCCACCGGGGAAGGTGCCAGAAACGAGTTCTGTTGGTAGTTTTTACACTACCCCGGTAGGCAGCTGAAAGGCACCACAAAACTTGTTCTACCTGCTTTCTGGGCTGAGATGGGGAATCGCTGAATTTTGGACTCGGCTGGTGACAAAATGTTCCAAACACACCCCATGCACAACTCCACCGGGGAAGGTGCCAGAAACGAGTTCTGTTGGTAGTTTTTACACTACCCCGGTAGGCACCTGAAAGGCACCACAAAACTTGTTCTACCTGCTTTCTGGGCTGAGATGGGGAATCGCTGAATTTTGGACTCGGCTGGTGACAAAATGTTCCAAACACACCCCATGCACAACTCCACCGGGGAAGGTGCCAGAAACGAGTTCTGTTGGTAGTTTTTACACTACCCCGGTAGGCAGCTGAAAGGCACCACAAAACTTGTTGTACCTGCTTTCTGGGCTGAGATGGGGAATCGCTGAATTTTGGACTCGGCTGGTGACAAAATGTTCCAAACACACCCCATGCACAACTCCACCGGGGAAGGTGCCAGAAACGAGTTCTGTTGGTAGTTTTTACACTACCCCGGTAGGCAGCTGAAAGGCACCACAAAACTTGTTCTACCTGCTTTCTGGGCTGAGATGGGGAATCGCTGAATTTTGGACTCGGCTGGTGACAAAATGTTCCAAACACACCCCATGCACAACTCCACCGGGGAAGGTGCCAGAATCGAGTTCCGTTGGTAGTTTTTACACTACCCCGGTAGGCAAGAGAAAGGCACCACAAAACTTGTTCTACCTGCTTTCTGGGCTGAGATGGGGAACGGCTGAATTTTGGACTCGGCTGGTAAAAAAATGTTCCAAACACACCCCATGCACAACTCCACCGGGGAAGGTGCCAGAAAGGAGTTCTGTTGGTAGTTTTTACACTACCCCGGTAGGCAGCTGAAAGGCACCACAAAACTTGTTCTACCTGCTTTCTCGGCTGAGATGGGGAATCGCTGAATTTTGGACTCGGCTGGTGACAAAATGTTCCAAACACACCCCATGCACAACTCCACCGGGGAAGGTGCCAGAAACGAGTTCTGTTGGTAGTTTTTACACTACCCCGGTAGGCACCTGAAAGGCACCACAAAACTTGTTCTACCTGCTTTCTGGGCTGAGATGGGGAATCGCTGAATTTTGGACTCGGCTGGTGACAAAATGTTCCAAACACACCCCATGCACAACTCCACCGGGGAAGGTGCCAGAAACGAGTTCTGTTGGTAGTTTTTACACTACCCCGGTAGGCAGCTGAAAGGCACCACAAAACTTGTTCTACCTGCTTTCTGGGCTGAGATGGGGAATCGCTGAATTTTGGACTCGGCTGGTGACAAAATGTTCCAAACACACCCCATGCACAACTCCACCGGGGAAGGTGCCAGAAACGAGTTCTGTTGGTAGTTTTTACACTACCCCGGTAGGCAGCTGAAAGGCACCACAAAACTTGTTCTACCTGCTTTCTGGGCTGAGATGGGGAATCGCTGAATTTTGGACTCGGCTGGTGACAAAATGTTCCAAACACACCCCATGCACAACTCCACCGGGGAAGGTGCCAGAATCGAGTTCCATTGGTAGTTTTTACACTACCCCGGTAGGCAAGAGAAAGGCACCACAAAACTTGTTCTACCTGCTTTCTGGGCTGAGATGGGGAACGGCTGAATTTTGGACTCGGCTGGTAAAAAAATGTTCCAAACACACCCCATGCACAACTCCACCGGGGAAGGTGCCAGAAAGGAGTTCTGTTGGTAGTTTTTACACTACCCCGGTAGGCAGCTGAAAGGCACCACAAAACTTGTTCTACCTGCTTTCTCGGCTGAGATGGGGAATCGCTGAATTTTGGACTCGGCTGGTGACAAAATGTTCCAAACACACCCCATGCACAACTCCACCGGGGAAGGTGCCAGAAACGAGTTCTGTTGGTAGTTTTTACACTACCCCGGTAGGCAAGAGAAAGGCACCACAAAACTTGTTCTACCTGCTTTCTGGGCTGAGATGGGGAATCGCTGAATTTTGGACTCGGCTGGTGACAAAATGTTCCAAACACACCCCATGCACAACTCCACCGGGGAAGGTGCCAGAAACGAGTTCCGTTGGTAGTTTTTACAGTACCCCGGTAGGCAGCTGAAAGGCACCACAAAACTTGTTCTACCTGCTTTCTGGGCTGAGATGGGGAATCGCTGAATTTTGGACTCGGCTGGTGACAAAATGTTCCAAACACACCCCATGCACAACTCCACCGGGGAAGGTGCCAGAAACGAGTTCTGTTGGTAGTTTTTACACTACCCCGGTAGGCAGCTGAAAGGCACCACAAAACTTGTTCTACCTGCTTTCTGGGCTGAGATGGGGAATCGCTGAATTTTGGACTCGGCTGGTGACAAAATGTTCCAAACACACCCCATGCACAACTCCACCGGGGAAGGTGCCAGAAACGAGTTCTGTTGGTAGTTTTTACACTACCCCGGTAGGCAGCTGAAAGGCACCACAAAACTTGTTCTACCTGCTTTCTGGGCTGAGATGGGGAATCGCTGAATTTTCGACTCGGCTGGTGACAAAATGTTCCAAACACACCCCATGCACAACTCCACCGGGGAAGGTGCCAGAAACGAGTTCTGTTGGTAGTTTTTACACTACCCCGGTAGGCAGCTGAAAGGCACCACAAAACTTGTTCTACCTGCTTTCTGGGCTGAGATGGGGAATCGCTGAATTTTGGACTCGGCTGGTGACAAAATGTTCCAAACACACCCCATGCACAACTCCACCGGGGAAGGTGCCAGAAACGAGTTCTGTTGGTAGTTTTTACACTACCCCGGTAGGCACCTGAAAGGCACCACAAAACTTGTTCTACCTGCTTTCTGGGCTGAGATGGGGAATCGCTGAATTTTGGACTCGGCTGGTGACAAAATGTTCCAAACACACCCCATGCACAACTCCACCGGGGAAGGTGCCAGAAACGAGTTCTGTTGGTAGTTTTTACACTACCCCGGTAGGCAGCTGAAAGGCACCACAAAACTTGTTGTACCTGCTTTCTGGGCTGAGATGGGGAATCGCTGAATTTTGGACTCGGCTGGTGACAAAATGTTCCAAACACACCCCATGCACAACTCCACCGGGGAAGGTGCCAGAAACGAGTTCTGTTGGTAGTTTTTACACTACCCCGGTAGGCAGCTGAAAGGCACCACAAAACTTGTTCTACCTGCTTTCTGGGCTGAGATGGGGAATCGCTGAATTTTGGACTCGGCTGGTGACAAAATGTTCCAAACACACCCCATGCACAACTCCACCGGGGAAGGTGCCAGAATCGAGTTCCGTTGGTAGTTTTTACACTACCCCGGTAGGCAAGAGAAAGGCACCACAAAACTTGTTCTACCTGCTTTCTGGGCTGAGATGGGGAACGGCTGAATTTTGGACTCGGCTGGTAAAAAAATGTTCCAAACACACCCCATGCACAACTCCACCGGGGAAGGTGCCAGAAAGGAGTTCTGTTGGTAGTTTTTACACTACCCCGGTAGGCAGCTGAAAGGCACCACAAAACTTGTTCTACCTGCTTTCTCGGCTGAGATGGGGAATCGCTGAATTTTGGACTCGGCTGGTGACAAAATGTTCCAAACACACCCCATGCACAACTCCACCGGGGAAGGTGCCAGAAACGAGTTCTGTTGGTACTTTTTACACTACCCCGGTAGGCAGCTGAAAGGCACCACAAAACTTGTTCTACCTGCTTTCTGGGCTGAGATGGGGAATCGCTGAATTTTGGACTCGGCTGGTGACAAAATGTTCCAAACACACCCCATGCACAACTCCACCGGGGAAGGTGCCAGAAACGAGTTCTGTTGGTAGTTTTTACACTACCCCGGTAGGCAGCTGAAAGGCACCACAAAACTTGTTCTACCTGCTTTCTGGGCTGAGATGGGGAATCGCTGAATTTTGGACTCGGCTGGTGACAAAATGTTCCAAACACACCCCATGCACAACTCCACCGGGGAAGGTGCCAGAAACGAGTTCTGTTGGTAGTTTTTACACTACCCCGGTAGGCAAGAGAAAGGCACCACAAAACTTGTTGTACCTTCTTTCTGGGCTGAGATGGGGAACGGCTGAATTTTGGACTCGGCTGGTGACAAAATGTTCCAAACACACCCCATGCACAACTCCACCGGGGAAGGTGCCAGAAACGAGTTCTGTTGGTAGTTTTTACACTACCCCGGTAGGCAAGAGAAAGGCACCACAAAACTTGTTCTACCTGCTTTCTGGGCTGAGATGGGGAACGGCTGAATTTTGGACTCGGCTGCTGACAAAATGTTCCAAACACACCCCATGCACAACTCCACCGGGGAAGGTGCCAGAAAGGAGTTCTGTTGGTAGTTTTTACACTACCCCGGTAGGCAGCTGAAAGGCACCACAAAACTTGTTGTACCTGCTTTCTGGGCTGAGATGGGGAATCGCTGAATTTTGGACTCGGCTGGTGACAAAATGTTCCAAACACACCCCATGCACAACTCCACCGGGGAAGGTGCCAGAAACGAGTTCTGTTGGTACTTTTTACACTACCCCGGTAGGCAGCTGAAAGGCACCACAAAACTTGTTCTACCTGCTTTCTGGGCTGAGATGGGGAATCGCTGAATTTTCGACTCGGCTGGTGACAAAATGTTCCAAACACACCCCATGCACAACTCCACCGGGGAAGGTGCCAGAAACGAGTTCTGTTGGTAGTTTTTACACTACCCCGGTAGGCAGCTGAAAGGCACCACAAAACTTGTTCTACCTGCTTTCTGGGCTGAGATGGGGAATCGCTGAATTTTGGACTCGGCTGGTGACAAAATGTTCCAAACACACCCCATGCACAACTCCACCGGGGAAGGTGCCAGAAACGAGTTCTGTTGGTAGTTTTTACACTACCCCGGTAGGCAAGAGAAAGGCACCACAAAACTTGTTCTACCTGCTTTCTGGGCTGAGATGGGGAACGGCTGAATTTTGGACTCGGCTGGTGACAAAATGTTCCAAACACACCCCATGCACAACTCCACCGGGGAAGGTGCCAGAAACGAGTTCTGTTGGTAGTTTTTACACTACCCCGGTAGGCAGCTGAAAGGCACCACAAAACTTGTTCTACCTGCTTTCTGGGCTGAGATGGGGAATCGCTGAATTTTGGACTCGGCTGGTGACAAAATGTTCCAAACACACCCCATGCACAACTCCACCGGGGAAGGTGCCAGAAACGAGTTCTGTTGGTAGTTTTTACAGTACCCCGGTAGGCAGCTGAAAGGCACCACAAAACTTGTTCTACCTGCTTTCTGGGCTGAGATGGGGAATCGCTGAATTTTGGACTCGGCTGGTGACAAAATGTTCCAAACACACCCCATGCACAACTCCACCGGGGAAGGTGCCAGAAACGAGTTCTCTTGGTATTTTTACAGTGCTCCGGTAGGCAAGAGAAAGGCACCACAAAACTTGTTCTACCTGCTTTCTGGGCTGAGATGGGGAATCGCTGAATTTTGGACTCGGCTGGTGACAAAATGTTCCAAACACACCCCATGCACAACTCCACCGGGGAAGGTGCCAGAAACGAGTTCTGTTGGTAGTTTTTACACTACCCCGGTAGGCAGCTGAAAGGCACCACAAAACTTGTTCTACCTGCTTTCTGGGCTGAGATGGGGAATCGCTGAATTTTGGACTCGGCTGGTGACAAAATGTTCCAAACACACCCCATGCACAACTCCACCGGGGAAGGTGCCAGAAACGAGTTCTGTTGGTAGTTTTTACACTGCCCCGGTAGGCAGCTGAAAGGCACCACAAAACTTGTTCTACCTGCTTTCTGGGCTGAGATGGGGAATCGCTGAATTTTGGACTCGGCTGGTGACAAAATGTTCCAAACACACCCCATGCACAACTCCACCGGGGAAGGTGCCAGAAACGAGTTCTGTTGGTAGTTTTTACACTACCCCGGTAGGCAAGAGAAAGGCACCACAAAACTTGTTCTACCTGCTTTCTGGGCTGAGATGGGGAACGGCTGAATTTTGGACTCGGCTGGTGACAAAATGTTCCAAACACACCCCATGCACAACTCCACCGGGGAAGGTGCCAGAAACGAGTTCTGTTGGTAGTTTTTACACTACCCCGGTAGGCAGCTGAAAGGCACCACAAAACTTGTTCTACCTGCTTTCTGGGCTGAGATGGGGAATCGCTGAATTTTGGACTTGGCTGGTGACAAAATGTTCCAAACACACCCCATGCACAACTCCACCGGGGAAGGTGCCAGAAACGAGTTCTGTTGGTAGTTTTTACACTACCCCGATAGGCAGCTGAAAGGCACCACAAAACTTGTTCTACCTGCTTTCTGGGCTGAGATGGGGAATCGCTGAATTTTGGACTCGGCTGGTGACAAAATGTTCCAAACACACCCCATGCACAACTCCACCGGGGAAGGTGCCAGAAACGAGTTCTGTTGGTAGTTTTTACACTACCCCGATAGGCAGCTGAAAGGCACCACAAAACTTGTTCTACCTGCTTTCTGGGCTGAGATGGGGAATCGCTGAATTTTGGACTCGGCTGGTGACAAAATGTTCCAAACACACCCCATGCACACCTCCACCGGGGAAGGTGCCAGAAACGAGTTCTGTTGGTAGTTTTTACACTACCCCGGTAGGCAGCTGAAAGGCACCACAAAACTTGTTCTACCTGCTTTCTGGGCTGAGATGGGGAATCGCTGAATTTTGGACTCGGCTGGTGACAAAATGTTCCAAACACACCCCATGCACAACTCCACCGGGGAAGGTGCCAGAAACGAGTTCTGTTGGTAGTTTTTACACTACCCCGGTAGGCAGCTGAAAGGCACCACAAAACTTGTTCTACCTGCTTTCTGGGCTGAGATGGGGAATCGCTGAATTTTGGACTCGGCTGGTGACAAAATGTTCCAAACACACCCCATGCACAACTCCACCGGGGAAGGTGCCAGAAACGAGTTCTGTTGGTAGTTTTTACACTACCCCGGTAGGCAAGAGAAAGGCACCACAAAACTTGTTGTACCTGCTTTCTGGGCTGAGATGGGGAATCGCTGAATTTTGGACTCGGCTGGTGACAAAATGTTCCAAACACACCCCATGCACAACTCCACCGGGGAAGGTGCCAGAAACGAGTTCTGTTGGTAGTTTTTACACTACCCCGGTAGGCAGCTGAAAGGCACCACAAAACTTGTTCTACCTGCTTTCTGGGCTGAGATGGGGAATCGCTGAATTTTGGACTCGGCTGGTGACAAAATGTTCCAAACACACCCCATGCACAACTCCACCGGGGAAGGTGCCAGAAACGAGTTCTGTTGGTAGTTTTTACACTACCCCGGTAGGCAGCTGAAAGGCACCACAAAACTTGTTCTACCTGCTTTCTGGGCTGAGATGGGGAATCGCTGAATTTTGGACTCGGCTGGTGACAAAATGTTCCAAACACACCCCATGCACAACTCCACCGGGGAAGGTGCCAGAAACGAGTTCTGTTGGTAGTTTTTACACTACCCCGGTAGGCAGCTGAAAGGCACCACAAAACTTGTTCTACCTGCTTTCTGGGCTGAGATGGGGAATCGCTGAATTTTGGACTCGGCTGGTGACAAAATGTTCCAAACACACCCCATGCACAACTCCACCGGGGAAGGTGCCAGAATCGAGTTCCGTTGGTAGTTTTTACACTACCCCGGTAGGCAAGAGAAAGGCACCACAAAACTTGTTCTACCTGCTTTCTGGGCTGAGATGGGGAACGGCTGAATTTTGGACTCGGCTGGTAAAAAAATGTTCCAAACACACCCCATGCACAACTCCACCGGGGAAGGTGCCAGAAAGGAGTTCTGTTGGTAGTTTTTACACTACCCCGGTAGGCAGCTGAAAGGCACCACAAAACTTGTTCTACCTGCTTTCTGGGCTGAGATGGGGAATCGCTGAATTTTGGACTCGGCTGGTGACAAAATGTTCCAAACACACCCCATGCACAACTCCACCGGGGAAGGTGCCAGAAACGAGTTCTGTTGGTAGTTTTTACACTACCCCGGTAGGCAGCTGAAAGGCACCACAAAACTTGTTCTACCTGCTTTCTGGGCTGAGATGGGGAATCGCTGAATTTTCGACTCGGCTGGTGACAAAATGTTCCAAACACACCCCATGCACAACTCCACCGGGGAAGGTGCCAGAAACGAGTTCTGTTGGTAGTTTTTACACTACCCCGGTAGGCAGCTGAAAGGCACCACAAAACTTGTTCTACCTGCTTTCTGGGCTGAGATGGGGAATCGCTGAATTTTGGACTCGGCTGGTGACAAAATGTTCCAAACACACCCCATGCACAACTCCACCGGGGAAGGTGCCAGAAACGAGTTCTGTTGGTAGTTTTTACACTACCCCGGTAGGCAAGAGAAAGGCACCACAAAACTTGTTGTACCTGCTTTCTGGGCTGAGATGGGGAACGGCTGAATTTTGGACTCGGCTGGTGACAAAATGTTCCAAACACACCCCATGCACAACTCCACCGGGGAAGGTGCCAGAAACGAGTTCTGTTGGTAGTTTTTACACTACCCCGGTAGGCAGCTGAAAGGCACCACAAAACTTCTTCTACCTGCTTTCTGGGCTGAGATGGGGAATCGCTGAATTTTGGACTTGGCTGGTGACAAAATGTTCCAAACACACCCCATGCACAACTCCACCGGGGAAGGTGCCAGAAACGAGTTCTGTTGGTAGTTTTTACACTACCCCGGTAGGCAGCTGAAAGGCACCACAAAACTTGTTCTACCTGCTTTCTGGGCTGAGATGGGGAATCGCTGAATTTTGGACTCGGCTGGTGACAAAATGTTCCAAACACACCCCATGCACAAATCCACCGGGGAAGGTGCCAGAAACGAGTTCTGTTGGTAGTTTTTACACTACCCCGGTAGGCAAGAGAAAGGCACCACAAAACTTGTTCTACCTGCTTTCTGGGCTGAGATGGGGAATCGCTGAATTTTGGACTCGGCTGGTGACAAAATGTTCCAAACACACCCCATGCACAACTCCACCGGGGAAGGTGCCAGAAACGAGTTCTGTTGGTAGTTTTTACAGTACCCCGGTAGGCAGCTGAAAGGCACCACAAAACTTGTTCTACCTGCTTTCTGGGCTGAGATGGGGAATCGCTGAATTTTGGACTCGGCTGGTGACAAAATGTTCCAAACACACCCCATGCACAACTCCACCGGGGAAGGTGCCAGAATCGAGTTCCGTTGGTAGTTTTTACACTACCCCGTTAGGCAAGAGAAAGGCACCACAAAACTTGTTCTACCTGCTTTCTGGGCTGAGATGGGGAACGGCTGAATTTTGGACTCGGCTGGTGACAAAATGTTCCAAACACACCCCATGCACAACTCCACCGGGGAAGGTGCCAGAAACGAGTTCTGTTGGTAGTTTTTACACTACCCCGGTAGGCAGCTGAAAGGCACCACAAAACTTGTTCTACCTGCTTTCTGGGCTGAGATGGGGAATCGCTGAATTTTGGACTCGGCTGGTGACAAAATGTTCCAAACACACCCCATGCACAACTCCACCGGGGAAGGTGCCAGAAACGAGTTCTGTTGGTAGTTTTTACACTACCCCGGTAGGCAGCTGAAAGGCACCACAAAACTTGTTCTACCTGCTTTCTGGGCTGAGATGGGGAATCGCTGAATTTTGGACTCGGCTGGTGACAAAATGTTCCAAACACACCCCATGCACAACTCCACCGGGGAAGGTGCCAGAATCGAGTTCCATTGGTAGTTTTTACACTACCCCGGTAGGCAAGAGAAAGGCACCACAAAACTTGTTCTACCTGCTTTCTGGGCTGAGATGGGGAACGGCTGAATTTTGGACTCGGCTGGTAAAAAAATGTTCCAAACACACCCCATGCACAACTCCACCGGGGAAGGTGCCAGAAAGGAGTTCTGTTGGTAGTTTTTACACTACCCCGGTAGGCAGCTGAAAGGCACCACAAAACTTGTTCTACCTGCTTTCTCGGCTGAGATGGGGAATCGCTGAATTTTGGACTCGGCTGGTGACAAAATGTTCCAAACACACCCCATGCACAACTCCACCGGGGAAGGTGCCAGAAACGAGTTCTGTTGGTAGTTTTTACACTACCCCGGTAGGCAAGAGAAAGGCACCACAAAACTTGTTCTACCTGCTTTCTGGGCTGAGATGGGGAATCGCTGAATTTTGGACTCGGCTGGTGACAAAATGTTCCAAACACACCCCATGCACAACTCCACCGGGGAAGGTGCCAGAAACGAGTTCCGTTGGTAGTTTTTACAGTACCCCGGTAGGCAGCTGAAAGGCACCACAAAACTTGTTCTACCTGCTTTCTGGGCTGAGATGGGGAATCGCTGAATTTTGGACTCGGCTGGTGACAAAATGTTCCAAACACACCCCATGCACAACTCCACCGGGGAAGGTGCCAGAAACGAGTTCTGTTGGTAGTTTTTACACTACCCCGGTAGGCAGCTGAAAGGCACCACAAAACTTGTTCTACCTGCTTTCTGGGCTGAGATGGGGAATCGCTGAATTTTGGACTCGGCTGGTGACAAAATGTTCCAAACACACCCCATGCACAACTCCACCGGGGAAGGTGCCAGAAACGAGTTCTGTTGGTAGTTTTTACACTACCCCGGTAGGCAGCTGAAAGGCACCACAAAACTTGTTCTACCTGCTTTCTGGGCTGAGATGGGGAATCGCTGAATTTTCGACTCGGCTGGTGACAAAATGTTCCAAACACACCCCATGCACAACTCCACCGGGGAAGGTGCCAGAAACGAGTTCTGTTGGTAGTTTTTACACTACCCCGGTAGGCAGCTGAAAGGCACCACAAAACTTGTTCTACCTGCTTTCTGGGCTGAGATGGGGAATCGCTGAATTTTGGACTCGGCTGGTGACAAAATGTTCCAAACACACCCCATGCACAACTCCACCGGGGAAGGTGCCAGAAACGAGTTCTGTTGGTAGTTTTTACACTACCCCGGTAGGCACCTGAAAGGCACCACAAAACTTGTTCTACCTGCTTTCTGGGCTGAGATGGGGAATCGCTGAATTTTGGACTCGGCTGGTGACAAAATGTTCCAAACACACCCCATGCACAACTCCACCGGGGAAGGTGCCAGAAACGAGTTCTGTTGGTAGTTTTTACACTACCCCGGTAGGCAGCTGAAAGGCACCACAAAACTTGTTGTACCTGCTTTCTGGGCTGAGATGGGGAATCGCTGAATTTTGGACTCGGCTGGTGACAAAATGTTCCAAACACACCCCATGCACAACTCCACCGGGGAAGGTGCCAGAAACGAGTTCTGTTGGTAGTTTTTACACTACCCCGGTAGGCAGCTGAAAGGCACCACAAAACTTGTTCTACCTGCTTTCTGGGCTGAGATGGGGAATCGCTGAATTTTGGACTCGGCTGGTGACAAAATGTTCCAAACACACCCCATGCACAACTCCACCGGGGAAGGTGCCAGAATCGAGTTCCGTTGGTAGTTTTTACACTACCCCGGTAGGCAAGAGAAAGGCACCACAAAACTTGTTCTACCTGCTTTCTGGGCTGAGATGGGGAACGGCTGAATTTTGGACTCGGCTGGTAAAAAAATGTTCCAAACACACCCCATGCACAACTCCACCGGGGAAGGTGCCAGAAAGGAGTTCTGTTGGTAGTTTTTACACTACCCCGGTAGGCAGCTGAAAGGCACCACAAAACTTGTTCTACCTGCTTTCTCGGCTGAGATGGGGAATCGCTGAATTTTGGACTCGGCTGGTGACAAAATGTTCCAAACACACCCCATGCACAACTCCACCGGGGAAGGTGCCAGAAACGAGTTCTGTTGGTACTTTTTACACTACCCCGGTAGGCAGCTGAAAGGCACCACAAAACTTGTTCTACCTGCTTTCTGGGCTGAGATGGGGAATCGCTGAATTTTGGACTCGGCTGGTGACAAAATGTTCCAAACACACCCCATGCACAACTCCACCGGGGAAGGTGCCAGAAACGAGTTCTGTTGGTAGTTTTTACACTACCCCGGTAGGCAGCTGAAAGGCACCACAAAACTTGTTCTACCTGCTTTCTGGGCTGAGATGGGGAATCGCTGAATTTTGGACTCGGCTGGTGACAAAATGTTCCAAACACACCCCATGCACAACTCCACCGGGGAAGGTGCCAGAAACGAGTTCTGTTGGTAGTTTTTACACTACCCCGGTAGGCAAGAGAAAGGCACCACAAAACTTGTTGTACCTGCTTTCTGGGCTGAGATGGGGAACGGCTGAATTTTGGACTCGGCTGGTGACAAAATGTTCCAAACACACCCCATGCACAACTCCACCGGGGAAGGTGCCAGAAACGAGTTCTGTTGGTAGTTTTTACACTACCCCGGTAGGCAAGAGAAAGGCACCACAAAACTTGTTCTACCTGCTTTCTGGGCTGAGATGGGGAACGGCTGAATTTTGGACTCGGCTGCTGACAAAATGTTCCAAACACACCCCATGCACAACTCCACCGGGGAAGGTGCCAGAAAGGAGTTCTGTTGGTAGTTTTTACACTACCCCGGTAGGCAGCTGAAAGGCACCACAAAACTTGTTGTACCTGCTTTCTGGGCTGAGATGGGGAATCGCTGAATTTTGGACTCGGCTGGTGACAAAATGTTCCAAACACACCCCATGCACAACTCCACCGGGGAAGGTGCCAGAAACGAGTTCTGTTGGTACTTTTTACACTACCCCGGTAGGCAGCTGAAAGGCACCACAAAACTTGTTCTACCTGCTTTCTGGGCTGAGATGGGGAATCGCTGAATTTTCGACTCGGCTGGTGACAAAATGTTCCAAACACACCCCATGCACAACTCCACCGGGGAAGGTGCCAGAAACGAGTTCTGTTGGTAGTTTTTACACTACCCCGGTAGGCAGCTGAAAGGCACCACAAAACTTGTTCTACCTGCTTTCTGGGCTGAGATGGGGAATCGCTGAATTTTGGACTCGGCTGGTGACAAAATGTTCCAAACACACCCCATGCACAACTCCACCGGGGAAGGTGCCAGAAACGAGTTCTGTTGGTAGTTTTTACACTACCCCGGTAGGCAAGAGAAAGGCACCACAAAACTTGTTCTACCTGCTTTCTGGGCTGAGATGGGGAACGGCTGAATTTTGGACTCGGCTGGTGACAAAATGTTCCAAACACACCCCATGCACAACTCCACCGGGGAAGGTGCCAGAAACGAGTTCTGTTGGTAGTTTTTACACTACCCCGGTAGGCAGCTGAAAGGCACCACAAAACTTGTTCTACCTGCTTTCTGGGCTGAGATGGGGAATCGCTGAATTTTGGACTCGGCTGGTGACAAAATGTTCCAAACACACCCCATGCACAACTCCACCGGGGAAGGTGCCAGAAACGAGTTCTGTTGGTAGTTTTTACACTACCCCGATAGGCAGCTGAAAGGCACCACAAAACTTGTTCTACCTGCTTTCTGGGCTGAGATGGGGAATCGCTGAATTTTGGACTCGGCTGGTGACAAAATGTTCCAAACACACCCCATGCACAACTCCACCGGGGAAGGTGCCAGAAACGAGTTCTGTTGGTAGTTTTTACACTACCCCGATAGGCAGCTGAAAGGCACCACAAAACTTGTTCTACCTGCTTTCTGGGCTGAGATGGGGAATCGCTGAATTTTGGACTCGGCTGGTGACAAAATGTTCCAAACACACCCCATGCACAACTCCACCGGGGAAGGTGCCAGAAACGAGTTCTGTTGGTAGTTTTTACACTACCCCGGTAGGCAGCTGAAAGGCACCACAAAACTTGTTCTACCTGCTTTCTGGGCTGAGATGGGGAACGGCTGAATTTTGGACTCGGCTGGTGACAAAATGTTCCAAACACACCCCATGCACAACTCCACCGGGGAAGGTGCCAGAAACGAGTTCTGTTGGTAGTTTTTACACTACCCCGGTAGGCAGCTGAAAGGCACCACAAAACTTGTTCTACCTGCTTTCTGGGCTGAGATGGGGAATCGCTGAATTTTGGACTCGGCTGGTGACAAAATGTTCCAAACACACCCCATGCACAACTCCACCGGGGAAGGTGCCAGAAACGAGTTCTGTTGGTAGTTTTTACACTACCCCGATAGGCAGCTGAAAGGCACCACAAAACTTGTTCTACCTGCTTTCTGGGCTGAGATGGGGAATCGCTGAATTTTGGACTCGGCTGGTGACAAAATGTTCCAAACACACCCCATGCACAACTCCACCGGGGAAGGTGCCAGAAACGAGTTCTGTTGGTAGTTTTTACACTACCCCGATAGGCAGCTGAAAGGCACCACAAAACTTGTTCTACCTGCTTTCTGGGCTGAGATGGGGAATCGCTGAATTTTGGACTCGGCTGGTGACAAAATGTTCCAAACACACCCCATGCACAACTCCACCGGGGAAGGTGCCAGAAACGAGTTCTGTTGGTAGTTTTTACACTACCCCGGTAGGCAGCTGAAAGGCACCACAAAACTTGTTCTACCTGCTTTCTGGGCTGAGATGGGGAATCGCTGAATTTTGGACTCGGCTGGTGACAAAATGTTCCAAACACACCCCATGCACAACTCCACCGGGGAAGGTGCCAGAATCGAGTTCCGTTGGTAGTTTTTACACTACCCCGGTAGGCAAGAGAAAGGCACCACAAAACTTGTTGTACCTGCTTTCTGGGCTGAGATGGGGAACGGCTGAATTTTGGACTCGGCTGCTGACAAAATGTTCCAAACACACCCCATGCACAACTCCACCGGGGAAGGTGCCAGAAAGGAGTTCTGTTGGTAGTTTTTACACTACCCCGGTAGGCAGCTGAAAGGCACCACAAAACTTGTTCTACCTGCTTTCTGGGCTGAGATGGGGAAGAGCTGAATTTTGGACTCGGCTGGTGACAAAATGTTCCAAACACACCCCATGCACAACTCCACCGGGGAAGGTGCCAGAAACGAGTTCTGTTGGTAGTTTTTACACTACCCCGGTAGGCAGCTGAAAGGCACCACAAAACTTGTTCTACCTGCTTTCTGGGCTGAGATGGGGAATCGCTGAATTTTGGACTCGGCTGGTGACAAAATGTTCCAAACACACCCCATGCACAACTCCACCGGGGAAGGTGCCAGAAACGAGTTCTGTTGGTAGTTTTTACACTACCCCGGTAGGCAGCTGAAAGGCACCACAAAACTTGTTGTACCTGCTTTCTGGGCTGAGATGGGGAATCGCTGAATTTTGGACTCGGCTGGTGACAAAATGTTCCAAACACACCCCATGCACAACTCCACCGGGGAAGGTGCCAGAAACGAGTTCTGTTGGTAGTTTTTACACTACCCCGGTAGGCACCTGAAAGGCACCACAAAACTTGTTCTACCTGCTTTCTGGGCTGAGATGGGGAATCGCTGAATTTTGGACTCGGCTGGTGACAAAATGTTCCAAACACACCCCATGCACAACTCCACCGGGGAAGGTGCCAGAAACGAGTTCTGTTGGTAGTTTTTACACTACCCCGGTAGGCAGCTGAAAGGCACCACAAAACTTGTTCTACCTGCTTTCTGGGCTGAGATGGGGAATCGCTGAATTTTGGACTCGGCTGGTGACAAAATGTTCCAAACACACCCCATGCACAACTCCACCGGGGAAGGTGCCAGAAACGAGTTCTGTTGGTAGTTTTTACACTACCCCGGTAGGCAGCTGAAAGGCACCACAAAACTTGTTCTACCTGCTTTCTGGGCTGAGATGGGGAATCGCTGAATTTTGGACTCGGCTGGTGACAAAATGTTCCAAACACACCCCATGCACAACTCCACCGGGGAAGGTGCCAGAATCGAGTTCCGTTGGTAGTTTTTACACTACCCCGGTAGGCAAGAGAAAGGCACCACAAAACTTGTTGTACCTGCTTTCTGGGCTGAGATGGGGAACGGCTGAATTTTGGACTCGGCTGCTGACAAAATGTTCCAAACACACCCCATGCACAACTCCACCGGGGAAGGTGCCAGAAAGGAGTTCTGTTGGTAGTTTTTACACTACCCCGGTAGGCAGCTGAAAGGCACCACAAAACTTGTTCTACCTGCTTTCTGGGCTGAGATGGGGAAGAGCTGAATTTTGGACTCGGCTGGTGACAAAATGTTCCAAACACACCCCATGCACAACTCCACCGGGGAAGGTGCCAGAAACGAGTTCTGTTGGTAGTTTTTACACTACCCCGGTAGGCAGCTGAAAGGCACCACAAAACTTGTTCTACCTGCTTTCTGGGCTGAGATGGGGAATCGCTGAATTTTGGACTCGGCTGGTGACAAAATGTTCCAAACACACCCCATGCACAACTCCACCGGGGAAGGTGCCAGAAACGAGTTCTGTTGGTAGTTTTTACACTACCCCGGTAGGCAGCTGAAAGGCACCACAAAACTTGTTGTACCTGCTTTCTGGGCTGAGATGGGGAATCGCTGAATTTTGGACTCGGCTGGTGACAAAATGTTCCAAACACACCCCATGCACAACTCCACCGGGGAAGGTGCCAGAAACGAGTTCTGTTGGTAGTTTTTACACTACCCCGGTAGGCACCTGAAAGGCACCACAAAACTTGTTCTACCTGCTTTCTGGGCTGAGATGGGGAATCGCTGAATTTTGGACTCGGCTGGTGACAAAATGATCCAAACACACCCCATGCACAACTCCACCGGGGAAGGTGCCAGAAACGAGTTCTGTTGGTAGTTTTTACACTACCCCGGTAGGCAGCTGAAAGGCACCACAAAACTTGTTCTACCTGCTTTCTGGGCTGAGATGGGGAATCGCTGAATTTTGGACTCGGCTGGTGACAAAATGTTCCAAACACACCCCATGCACAACTCCACCGGGGAAGGTGCCAGAAACGAGTTCTGTTGGTAGTTTTTACACTACCCCGGTAGGCACCTGAAAGGCACCACAAAACTTGTTCTACCTGCTTTCTGGGCTGAGATGGGGAATCGCTGAATTTTGGACTCGGCTGGTGACAAAATGTTCCAAACACACCCCATGCACAACTCCACCGGGGAAGGTGCCAGAAACGAGTTCTGTTGGTAGTTTTTACACTACCCCGGTAGGCACCTGAAAGGCACCACAAAACTTGTTCTACCTGCTTTCTGGGCTGAGATGGGGAATCGCTGAATTTTGGACTCGGCTGGTGACAAAATGTTCCAAACACACCCCATGCACAACTCCACCGGGGAAGGTGCCAGAAACGAGTTCTGTTGGTAGTTTTTACACTACCCCGGTAGGCAGCTGAAAGGCACCACAAAACTTGTTCTACCTGCTTTCTGGGCTGAGATGGGGAATCGCTGAATTTTGGACTCGGCTGGTGACAAAATGTTCCAAACACACCCCATGCACAACTCCACCGGGGAAGGTGCCAGAAACGAGTTCTGTTGGTAGTTTTTACACTACCCCGGTAGGCAGCTGAAAGGCACCACAAAACTTGTTCTACCTGCTTTCTGGGCTGAGATGGGGAATCGCTGAATTTTGGACTCGGCTGGTGACAAAATGTTCCAAACACACCCCATGCACAACTCCACCGGGGAAGGTGCCAGAAACGAGTTCTGTTGGTAGTTTTTACACTACCCCGGTAGGCAGCTGAAAGGCACCACAAAACTTGTTCTACCTGCTTTCTGGGCTGAGATGGGGAATCGCTGAATTTTGGACTCGGCTGGTAACAAAATGTTCCAAACACACCCCATGCACAACTCCACCGGGGAAGGTGCCAGAAACGAGTTCTGTTGGTAGTTTTTACACTACCCCGGTAGGCAGCTGAAAGGCACCACAAAACTTGTTCTACCTGCTTTCTGGGCTGAGATGGGGAATCGCTGAATTTTGGACTCGGCTGGTGACAAAATGTTCCAAACACACCCCATGCACAACTCCACCGGGGAAGGTGCCAGAAACGAGTTCTGTTGGTAGTTTTTACACTACCCCGGTAGGCAGCTGAAAGGCACCACAAAACTTGTTCTACCTGCTTTCTGGGCTGAGATGGGGAATCGCTGAATTTTGGACTCGGCTGGTGACAAAATGTTCCAAACACACCCCATGCACAACTCCACCGGGGAAGGTGCCAGAAACGAGTTCTGTTGGTAGTTTTTACACTACCCCGGTAGGCACCTGAAAGGCACCACAAAACTTGTTCTACCTGCTTTCTGGGCTGAGATGGGGAATCGCTGAATTTTGGACTCGGCTGGTGACAAAATGTTCCAAACACACCCCATGCACAACTCCACCGGGGAAGGTGCCAGAAACGAGTTCTGTTGGTAGTTTTTACACTACCCCGGTAGGCAAGAGAAAGGCACCACAAAACTTGTTGTACCTGCTTTCTGGGCTGAGATGGGGAACGGCTGAATTTTGGACTCGGCTGGTGACAAAATGTTCCAAACACACCCCATGCACAACTCCACCGGGGAAGGTGCCAGAAACGAGTTCTGTTGGTAGTTTTTACACTACCCCGGTAGGCAAGAGAAAGGCACCACAAAACTTGTTCTACCTGCTTTCTGGGCTGAGATGGGGAATCGCTGAATTTTGGACTCGGCTGGTGACAAAATGTTCCAAACACACCCCATGCACAACTCCACCGGGGAAGGTGCCAGAAACGAGTTCCATTGGTAGTTTTTACACTACCCCGGTAGGCAGCTGAAAGGCACCACAAAACTTGTTCTACCTGCTTTCTGGGCTGAGATGGGGAATCGCTGAATTTTGGACTCGGCTGGTGACAAAATGTTCCAAACACACCCCATGCACAACTCCACCGGGGAAGGTGCCAGAAACGAGTTCTGTTGGTACTTTTTACACTACCCCGGTAGGCAGCTGAAAGGCACCACAAAACTTGTTCTACCTGCTTTCTGGGCTGAGATGGGGAATCGCTGAATTTTCGACTCGGCTGGTGACAAAATGTTCCAAACACACCCCATGCACAACTCCACCGGGGAAGGTGCCAGAAACGAGTTCTGTTGGTAGTTTTTACACTACCCCGGTAGGCAGCTGAAAGGCACCACAAAACTTGTTCTACCTGCTTTCTGGGCTGAGATGGGGAATCGCTGAATTTTGGACTCGGCTGGTGACAAAATGTTCCAAACACACCCCATGCACAACTCCACCGGGGAAGGTGCCAGAAACGAGTTCTGTTGGTAGTTTTTACACTACCCCGGTAGGCACCTGAAAGGCACCACAAAACTTGTTCTACCTGCTTTCTGGGCTGAGATGGGGAATCGCTGAATTTTGGACTCGGCTGGTGACAAAATGTTCCAAACACACCCCATGCACAACTCCACCGGGGAAGGTGCCAGAAACGAGTTCTGTTGGTAGTTTTTACACTACCCCGGTAGGCAGCTGAAAGGCACCACAAAACTTGTTCTACCTGCTTTCTGGGCTGAGATGGGGAATCGCTGAATTTTGGACTCGGCTGGTGACAAAATGTTCCAAACACACCCCATGCACAACTCCACCGGGGAAGGTGCCAGAAACGAGTTCTGTTGGTAGTTTTTACACTACCCCGATAGGCAGCTGAAAGGCACCACAAAACTTGTTCTACCTGCTTTCTGGGCTGAGATGGGGAATCGCTGAATTTTGGACTCGGCTGGTGACAAAATGTTCCAAACACACCCCATGCACAACTCCACCGGGGAAGGTGCCAGAAACGAGTTCTGTTGGTAGTTTTTACACTACCCCGATAGGCAGCTGAAAGGCACCACAAAACTTGTTCTACCTGCTTTCTGGGCTGAGATGGGGAATCGCTGAATTTTGGACTCGGCTGGTGACAAAATGTTCCAAACACACCCCATGCACAACTCCACCGGGGAAGGTGCCAGAAACGAGTTCTGTTGGTAGTTTTTACACTACCCCGGTAGGCACCTGAAAGGCACCACAAAACTTGTTCTACCTGCTTTCTGGGCTGAGATGGGGAATCGCTGAATTTTGGACTCGGCTGGTGACAAAATGTTCCAAACACACCCCATGCACAACTCCACCGGGGAAGGTGCCAGAATCGAGTTCCGTTGGTAGTTTTTACACTACCCCGGTAGGCAAGAGAAAGGCACCACAAAACTTGTTCTACCTACTTTCTGGGCTGAGATGGGGAACGGCTGAATTTTGGACTCGGCTGGTAAAAAAATGTTCCAAACACACCCCATGCACAACTCCACCGGGGAAGGTGCCAGAATCGAGTTCCGTTGGTAGTTTTTACACTACCCCGGTAGGCAGCTGAAAGGCACCACAAAACTTGTTGTACCTGCTTTCTGGGCTGAGATGGGGAATCGCTGAATTTTGGACTCGGCTGGTGACAAAATGTTCCAAACACACCCCATGCACAACTCCACCGGGGAAGGTGCCAGAAACGAGTTCTGTTGGTAGTTTTTACACTACCCCGGTAGGCAAGAGAAAGGCACCACAAAACTTGTTCTACCTGCTTTCTGGGCTGAGATGGGGAAGAGCTGAATTTTGGACTCGGCTGGTGACAAAATGTTCCAAACACACCCCATGCACAACTCCACCGGGGAAGGTGCCAGAAACGAGTTCTGTTGGTAGTTTTTACACTACCCCGGTAGGCAGCTGAAAGGCACCACAAAACTTGTTCTACCTGCTTTCTGGGCTGAGATGGGGAATCGCTGAATTTTGGACTCGGCTGGTGACAAAATGTTCCAAACACACCCCATGCACAACTCCACCGGGGAAGGTGCCAGAAACGAGTTCTGTTGGTAGTTTTTACACTACCCCGGTAGGCAGCTGAAAGGCACCACAAAACTTGTTCTACCTGCTTTCTGGGCTGAGATGGGGAATCGCTGAATTTTGGACTCGGCTGGTGACAAAATGTTCCAAACACACCCCATGCACAACTCCACCGGGGAAGGTGCCAGAAACGAGTTCTGTTGGTAGTTTTTACACTACCCCGGTAGGCAGCTGAAAGGCACCACAAAACTTGTTCTACCTGCTTTCTGGGCTGAGATGGGGAATCGCTGAATTTTCGACTCGGCTGGTGACAAAATGTTCCAAACACACCCCATGCACAACTCCACCGGGGAAGGTGCCAGAAACGAGTTCTGTTGGTAGTTTTTACACTACCCCGGTAGGCACCTGAAAGGCACCACAAAACTTGTTCTACCTGCTTTCTGGGCTGAGATGGGGAATCGCTGAATTTTGGACTCGGCTGGTGACAAAATGTTCCAAACACACCCCATGCACAACTCCACCGGGGAAGGTGCCAGAATCGAGTTCCGTTGGTAGTTTTTACACTACCCCGGTAGGCAAGAGAAAGGCACCACAAAACTTGTTCTACCTACTTTCTGGGCTGAGATGGGGAACGGCTGAATTTTGGACTCGGCTGGTAAAAAAATGTTCCAAACACACCCCATGCACAACTCCACCGGGGAAGGTGCCAGAATCGAGTTCCGTTGGTAGTTTTTACACTACCCCGGTAGGCAGCTGAAAGGCACCACAAAACTTGTTGTACCTGCTTTCTGGGCTGAGATGGGGAATCGCTGAATTTTGGACTCGGCTGGTGACAAAATGTTCCAAACACACCCCATGCACAACTCCACCGGGGAAGGTGCCAGAAACGAGTTCTGTTGGTAGTTTTTACACTACCCCGGTAGGCAAGAGAAAGGCACCACAAAACTTGTTCTACCTGCTTTCTGGGCTGAGATGGGGAAGAGCTGAATTTTGGACTCGGCTGGTGACAAAATGTTCCAAACACACCCCATGCACAACTCCACCGGGGAAGGTGCCAGAAACGAGTTCTGTTGGTAGTTTTTACACTACCCCGGTAGGCAGCTGAAAGGCACCACAAAACTTGTTCTACCTGCTTTCTGGGCTGAGATGGGGAATCGCTGAATTTTGGACTCGGCTGGTGACAAAATGTTCCAAACACACCCCATGCACAACTCCACCGGGGAAGGTGCCAGAAACGAGTTCTGTTGGTACTTTTTACACTACCCCGGTAGGCAGCTGAAAGGCACCACAAAACTTGTTCTACCTGCTTTCTGGGCTGAGATGGGGAATCGCTGAATTTTGGACTCGGCTGGTGACAAAATGTTCCAAACACACCCCATGCACAACTCCACCGGGGAAGGTGCCAGAAACGAGTTCTGTTGGTAGTTTTTACACTACCCCGGTAGGCAGCTGAAAGGCACCACAAAACTTGTTCTACCTGCTTTCTGGGCTGAGATGGGGAATCGCTGAATTTTGGACTCGGCTGGTGACAAAATGTTCCAAACACACCCCATGCACAACTCCACCGGGGAAGGTGCCAGAAACGAGTTCTGTTGGTAGTTTTTACACTACCCCGGTAGGCACCTGAAAGGCACCACAAAACTTGTTCTACCTGCTTTCTGGGCTGAGATGGGGAATCGCTGAATTTTGGACTCGGCTGGTGACAAAATGTTCCAAACACACCCCATGCACAACTCCACCGGGGAAGGTGCCAGAAACGAGTTCTGTTGGTAGTTTTTACACTACCCCGGTAGGCAAGAGAAAGGCACCACAAAACTTGTTGTACCTGCTTTCTGGGCTGAGATGGGGAACGGCTGAATTTTGGACTCGGCTGGTGACAAAATGTTCCAAACACACCCCATGCACAACTCCACCGGGGAAGGTGCCAGAAACGAGTTCTGTTGGTAGTTTTTACACTACCCCGGTAGGCAAGAGAAAGGCACCACAAAACTTGTTCTACCTGCTTTCTGGGCTGAGATGGGGAATCGCTGAATTTTGGACTCGGCTGGTGACAAAATGTTCCAAACACACCCCATGCACAACTCCACCGGGGAAGGTGCCAGAAACGAGTTCCATTGGTAGTTTTTACACTACCCCGGTAGGCAGCTGAAAGGCACCACAAAACTTGTTCTACCTGCTTTCTGGGCTGAGATGGGGAATCGCTGAATTTTGGACTCGGCTGGTGACAAAATGTTCCAAACACACCCCATGCACAACTCCACCGGGGAAGGTGCCAGAAACGAGTTCTGTTGGTACTTTTTACACTACCCCGGTAGGCAGCTGAAAGGCACCACAAAACTTGTTCTACCTGCTTTCTGGGCTGAGATGGGGAATCGCTGAATTTTCGACTCGGCTGGTGACAAAATGTTCCAAACACACCCCATGCACAACTCCACCGGGGAAGGTGCCAGAAACGAGTTCTGTTGGTAGTTTTTACACTACCCCGGTAGGCAGCTGAAAGGCACCACAAAACTTGTTCTACCTGCTTTCTGGGCTGAGATGGGGAATCGCTGAATTTTGGACTCGGCTGGTGACAAAATGTTCCAAACACACCCCATGCACAACTCCACCGGGGAAGGTGCCAGAAACGAGTTCTGTTGGTAGTTTTTACACTACCCCGGTAGGCACCTGAAAGGCACCACAAAACTTGTTCTACCTGCTTTCTGGGCTGAGATGGGGAATCGCTGAATTTTGGACTCGGCTGGTGACAAAATGTTCCAAACACACCCCATGCACAACTCCACCGGGGAAGGTGCCAGAAACGAGTTCTGTTGGTAGTTTTTACACTACCCCGGTAGGCAGCTGAAAGGCACCACAAAACTTGTTCTACCTGCTTTCTGGGCTGAGATGGGGAATCGCTGAATTTTGGACTCGGCTGGTGACAAAATGTTCCAAACACACCCCATGCACAACTCCACCGGGGAAGGTGCCAGAAACGAGTTCTGTTGGTAGTTTTTACACTACCCCGATAGGCAGCTGAAAGGCACCACAAAACTTGTTCTACCTGCTTTCTGGGCTGAGATGGGGAATCGCTGAATTTTGGACTCGGCTGGTGACAAAATGTTCCAAACACACCCCATGCACAACTCCACCGGGGAAGGTGCCAGAAACGAGTTCTGTTGGTAGTTTTTACACTACCCCGATAGGCAGCTGAAAGGCACCACAAAACTTGTTCTACCTGCTTTCTGGGCTGAGATGGGGAATCGCTGAATTTTGGACTCGGCTGGTGACAAAATGTTCCAAACACACCCCATGCACAACTCCACCGGGGAAGGTGCCAGAAACGAGTTCTGTTGGTAGTTTTTACACTACCCCGGTAGGCACCTGAAAGGCACCACAAAACTTGTTCTACCTGCTTTCTGGGCTGAGATGGGGAATCGCTGAATTTTGGACTCGGCTGGTGACAAAATGTTCCAAACACACCCCATGCACAACTCCACCGGGGAAGGTGCCAGAATCGAGTTCCGTTGGTAGTTTTTACACTACCCCGGTAGGCAAGAGAAAGGCACCACAAAACTTGTTCTACCTACTTTCTGGGCTGAGATGGGGAACGGCTGAATTTTGGACTCGGCTGGTAAAAAAATGTTCCAAACACACCCCATGCACAACTCCACCGGGGAAGGTGCCAGAATCGAGTTCCGTTGGTAGTTTTTACACTACCCCGGTAGGCAGCTGAAAGGCACCACAAAACTTGTTGTACCTGCTTTCTGGGCTGAGATGGGGAATCGCTGAATTTTGGACTCGGCTGGTGACAAAATGTTCCAAACACACCCCATGCACAACTCCACCGGGGAAGGTGCCAGAAACGAGTTCTGTTGGTAGTTTTTACACTACCCCGGTAGGCAAGAGAAAGGCACCACAAAACTTGTTCTACCTGCTTTCTGGGCTGAGATGGGGAAGAGCTGAATTTTGGACTCGGCTGGTGACAAAATGTTCCAAACACACCCCATGCACAACTCCACCGGGGAAGGTGCCAGAAACGAGTTCTGTTGGTAGTTTTTACACTACCCCGGTAGGCAGCTGAAAGGCACCACAAAACTTGTTCTACCTGCTTTCTGGGCTGAGATGGGGAATCGCTGAATTTTGGACTCGGCTGGTGACAAAATGTTCCAAACACACCCCATGCACAACTCCACCGGGGAAGGTGCCAGAAACGAGTTCTGTTGGTAGTTTTTACACTACCCCGGTAGGCAGCTGAAAGGCACCACAAAACTTGTTCTACCTGCTTTCTGGGCTGAGATGGGGAATCGCTGAATTTTGGACTCGGCTGGTGACAAAATGTTCCAAACACACCCCATGCACAACTCCACCGGGGAAGGTGCCAGAAACGAGTTCTGTTGGTAGTTTTTACACTACCCCGGTAGGCAGCTGAAAGGCACCACAAAACTTGTTCTACCTGCTTTCTGGGCTGAGATGGGGAATCGCTGAATTTTCGACTCGGCTGGTGACAAAATGTTCCAAACACACCCCATGCACAACTCCACCGGGGAAGGTGCCAGAAACGAGTTCTGTTGGTAGTTTTTACACTACCCCGGTAGGCACCTGAAAGGCACCACAAAACTTGTTCTACCTGCTTTCTGGGCTGAGATGGGGAATCGCTGAATTTTGGACTCGGCTGGTGACAAAATGTTCCAAACACACCCCATGCACAACTCCACCGGGGAAGGTGCCAGAATCGAGTTCCGTTGGTAGTTTTTACACTACCCCGGTAGGCAAGAGAAAGGCACCACAAAACTTGTTCTACCTACTTTCTGGGCTGAGATGGGGAACGGCTGAATTTTGGACTCGGCTGGTAAAAAAATGTTCCAAACACACCCCATGCACAACTCCACCGGGGAAGGTGCCAGAATCGAGTTCCGTTGGTAGTTTTTACACTACCCCGGTAGGCAGCTGAAAGGCACCACAAAACTTGTTGTACCTGCTTTCTGGGCTGAGATGGGGAATCGCTGAATTTTGGACTCGGCTGGTGACAAAATGTTCCAAACACACCCCATGCACAACTCCACCGGGGAAGGTGCCAGAAACGAGTTCTGTTGGTAGTTTTTACACTACCCCGGTAGGCAAGAGAAAGGCACCACAAAACTTGTTCTACCTGCTTTCTGGGCTGAGATGGGGAAGAGCTGAATTTTGGACTCGGCTGGTGACAAAATGTTCCAAACACCCCCATGCACACCTCCACCGGCAAAGGTGCCAGAAACGAGTTCTGTTGGTAGTTTTTACAGTACCCCGGTAGGCAAGAGAAAGGCACCACAAAACTTGTTGTACCTGCTTTCTGGCCTAGAGATGGGGAACGGCTGAATTTTGGACTCGGCTGGTGACAAAATGTTCCAAACACACCCCATGCACAACTCCACCGGGGAAGGTGCCAGAAACGAGTTCTGTTGGTAGTTTTTACACTACCCCGGTAGGCAGCTGAAAGGCACCACAAAACTTGTTCTACCTGCTTTCTGGGCTGAGATGGGGAATCGCTGAATTTTGGACTCGGCTGGTGACAAAATGTTCCAAACACACCCCATGCACAACTCCACCGGGGAAGGTGCCAGAAACGAGTTCTGTTGGTAGTTTTTACACTACCCCGGTAGGCAGCTGAAAGGCACCACAAAACTTGTTCTACCTGCTTTCTGGGCTGAGATGGGGAATCGCTGAATTTTGGACTCGGCTGGTGACAAAATGTTCCAAACACACCCCATGCACAACTCCACCGGGGAAGGTGCCAGAAACGAGTTCTGTTGGTAGTTTTTACACTACCCCGGTAGGCAGCTGAAAGGCACCACAAAACTTGTTCTACCTGCTTTCTGGGCTGAGATGGGGAATCGCTGAATTTTGGACTCGGCTGGTGACAAAATGTTCCAAACACACCCCATGCACAACTCCACCGGGGAAGGTGCCAGAAACGAGTTCCGTTGGTAGTTTTTACACTACCCCGGTAGGCAGCTGAAAGGCACCACAAAACTTGTTCTACCTGCTTTCTGGGCTGAGATGGGGAATCGCTGAATTTTCGACTCGGCTGGTGACAAAATGTTCCAAACACACCCCATGCACAACTCCACCGGGGAAGGTGCCAGAAACGAGTTCTGTTGGTAGTTTTTACACTACCCCGGTAGGCAGCTGAAAGGCACCACAAAACTTGTTCTACCTGCTTTCTGGGCTGAGATGGGGAATCGCTGAATTTTGGACTCGGCTGGTGACAAAATGTTCCAAACACACCCCATGCACAACTCCACCGGGGAAGGTGCCAGAAACGAGTTCTGTTGGTAGTTTTTACACTACCCCGGTAGGCAGCTGAAAGGCACCACAAAACTTGTTCTACCTGCTTTCTGGGCTGAGATGGGGAATCGCTGAATTTTGGACTCGGCTGGTGACAAAATGTTCCAAACACACCCCATGCACAACTCCACCGGGGAAGGTGCCAGAAACGAGTTCTGTTGGTAGTTTTTACACTACCCCGGTAGGCAGCTGAAAGGCACCACAAAACTTGTTCTACCTGCTTTCTGGGCTGAGATGGGGAATCGCTGAATTTTCGACTCGGCTGGTGACAAAATGTTCCAAACACACCCCATGCACAACTCCACCGGGGAAGGTGCCAGAAACGAGTTCTGTTGGTAGTTTTTACACTACCCCGGTAGGCAGCTGAAAGGCACCACAAAACTTGTTCTACCTGCTTTCTGGGCTGAGATGGGGAATCGCTGAATTTTGGACTCGGCTGGTGACAAAATGTTCCAAACACACCCCATGCACAACTCCACCGGGGAAGGTGCCAGAAACGAGTTCTGTCAGTAGTTTTTACACTACCCCGGTAGGCAAGAGAAAGGCACCACAAAACTTGTTCTACCTGCTTTCTGGGCTGAGATGGGGAATCGCTGAATTTTGGACTCGGCTGGTGACAAAATGTTCCAAACACACCCCATGCACAACTCCACCGGGGAAGGTGCCAGAAACGAGTTCCGTTGGTAGTTTTTACACTACCCCGGTAGGCAAGAGAAAGGCACCACAAAACTTGTTGTACCTGCTTTCTGGGCTGAGATGGGGAATCGCTGAATTTTCGACTCGGCTGGTGACAAAATGTTCCAAACACACCCCATGCACAACTCCACCGGGGAAGGTGCCAGAAACGAGTTCTGTTGGTAGTTTTTACACTACCCCGGTAGGCAGCTGAAAGGCACCACAAAACTTGTTCTACCTGCTTTCTGGGCTGAGATGGGGAATCGCTGAATTTTGGACTCGGCTGGTGACAAAATGTTCCAAACACACCCCATGCACAACTCCACCGGGGAAGGTGCCAGAAACGAGTTCTGTTGGTAGTTTTTACACTACCCCGGTAGGCAGCTGAAAGGCACCACAAAACTTGTTCTACCTGCTTTCTGGGCTGAGATGGGGAATCGCTGAATTTTCGACTCGGCTGGTGACAAAATGTTCCAAACACACCCCATGCACAACTCCACCGGGGAAGGTGCCAGAAACGAGTTCTGTTGGTAGTTTTTACACTACCCCGGTAGGCAGCTGAAAGGCACCACAAAACTTGTTGTACCTGCTTTCTGGGCTGAGATGGGGAATCGCTGAATTTTGGACTCGGCTGGTGACAAAATGTTCCAAACACACCCCATGCACAACTCCACCGGGGAAGGTGCCAGAAACGAGTTCTGTTGGTAGTTTTTACACTACCCCGGTAGGCAGCTGAAAGGCACCACAAAACTTGTTCTACCTGCTTTCTGGGCTGAGATGGGGAATCGCTGAATTTTGGACTCGGCTGGTGACAAAATGTTCCAAACACACCCCATGCACAACTCCACCGGGGAAGGTGCCAGAATCGAGTTCCGTTGGTAGTTTTTACACTACCCCGGTAGACAGCTGAAAGGCACCACAAAACTTGTTCTACCTGCTTTCTGGGCTGAGATGGGGAATCGCTGAATTTTGGACTCGGCTGGTGACAAAATGTTCCAAACACACCCCATGCACAACTCCACCGGGGAAGGTGCCAGAAACGAGTTCTGTTGGTAGTTTTTACACTACCCCGGTAGGCAGCTGAAAGGCACCACAAAACTTGTTCTACCTGCTTTCTGGGCTGAGATGGGGAATCGCTGAATTTTGGACTCGGCTGGTGACAAAATGTTCCAAACACACCCCATGCACAACTCCACCGGGGAAGGTGCCAGAATCGAGTTCCGTTGGTATTTTTTACACTACCCCGGTAGGCAAGAGAAAGGCACCACAAAACTTGTTGTACCTGCTTTCTGGGCTGAGATGGGGAATCGCTGAATTTTGGACTCGGCTGGTGACAAAATGTTCCAAACACACCCCATGCACAACTCCACCGGGGAAGGTGCCAGAAACGAGTTCTGTTGGTAGTTTTTACACTACCCCGGTAGGCAGCTGAAAGGCACCACAAAACTTGTTCTACCTGCTTTCTGGGCTGAGATGGGGAATCGCTGAATTTTGGGCTCGGCTGGTGACAAAATGTTCCAAACACACCCCATGCACAACTCCACCGGGGAAGGTGCCAGAAACGAGTTCTGTTGGTAGTTTTTACACTACCCCGGTAGGCAGCTGAAAGGCACCACAAAACTTGTTCTACCTGCTTTCTGGGCTGAGATGGGGAATCGCTGAATTTTGGACTCGGCTGGTGACAGAATGTTCCAAACACACCCCATGCACAACTCCACCGGGGAAGGTGCCAGAAACGAGTTCCGTTGGTAGTTTTTACACTACCCCGGTAGGCAGCTGAAAGGTACCACAAAACTTGTTCTACCTGCTTTCTGGGCTGAGATGGGGAATCGCTGAATTTTGGACTCGGCTGGTGACAAAATGTTCCAAACACACCCCATGCACACTCCACCGGGGAAGGTGCCAGAAACGAGTTCTGTTGGTAGTTTTTACACTACCCCGGTAGGCAAGAGAAAGGCACCACAAAACTTGTTCTACCTGCTTTCTGGGCTGAGATGGGGAACGGCTGAATTTTGGACTCGGCTGGTAACAAAATGTTCCAAACACACCCCATGCACAACTCCACCGGGGAAGGTGCCAGAAACGAGTTCTGTTGGTAGTTTTTACACTACCCCGGTAGGCAGCTGAAAGGCACCACAAAACTTGTTCTACCTGCTTTCTGGGCTGAGATGGGGAATCGCTGAATTTTGGACTCGGCTGGTGACAAAATGTTCCAAACACACCCCATGCACAACTCCACCGGGGAAGGTGCCAGAAACGAGTTCTGTTGGTAGTTTTTACACTACCCCGGTAGGCAGCTGAAAGGCACCACAAAACTTGTTCTACCTGCTTTCTGGGCTGAGATGGGGAATCGCTGAATTTTGGACTCGGCTGGTGACAAAATGTTCCAAACACACCCCATGCACAACTCCACCGGGGAAGGTGCCAGAAACGAGTTCTGTTGGTAGTTTTTACACTACCCCGGTAGGCAAGAGAAAGGCACCACAAAACTTGTTCTACCTGCTTTCTGGGCTGAGATGGGGAATCGCTGAATTTTGGACTCGGCTGGTGACAAAATGTTCCAAACACACCCCATGCACAACTCCACCGGGGAAGGTGCCAGAAACGAGTTCTGTTGGTAGTTTTTACACTACCCCGGTAGGCAAGAGAAAGGCACCACAAAACTTGTTCTACCTGCTTTCTGGGCTGAGATGGGGAACGGCTGAATTTTGGACTCGGCTGGTAACAAAATGTTCCAAACACACCCCATGCACAACTCCACCGGGGAAGGTGCCAGAAAGGAGTTCTGTTGGTAGTTTTTACACTACCCCGGTAGGCAGCTGAAAGGCACCACAAAACTTGTTCTACCTGCTTTCTGGGCTGAGATGGGGAATCGCTGAATTTTGGACTCGGCTGGTGACAAAATGTTCCAAACACACCCCATGCACAACTCCACCGGGGAAGGTGCCAGAATCGAGTTCTGTTGGTAGTTTTTACACTACCCCGGTAGGCAGCTGAAAGGCACCACAAAAGTTGTTCTACCTGCTTTCTGGGCTGAGATGGGGAATCGCTGAATTTTGGACTCGGCTGGTGACAAAATGTTCCAAACACACCCCATGCACAACTCCACCGGGGAAGGTGCCAGAAAGGAGTTCTGTTGGTAGTTTTTACACTACCCCGGTAGGCAAGAGAAAGGCACCACAAAACTTGTTCTACCTGCTTTCTGGGCTGAGATGGGGAACGGCTGAATTTTGGACTCGGCTGGTAACAAAATGTTCCAAACACACCCCATGCACAACTCCACCGGGGAAGGTGCCAGAAACGAGTTCTGTTGGTAGTTTTTACAGTACCCCGGTAGGCAGCTGAAAGGCACCACAAAACTTGTTCTACCTGCTTTCTGGGCTGAGATGGGGAATCGCTGAATTTTGGACTCGGCTGGTGACAAAATGTTCCAAACACACCCCATGCACAACTCCACCGGGGAAGGTGCCAGAAACGAGTTCTGTTGGTAGTTTTTACACTACCCCGGTAGGCAGCTGAAAGGCACCACAAAACTTGTTCTACCTGCTTTCTGGGCTGAGATGGGGAATCGCTGAATTTTGGACTCGGCTGGTGACAAAATGTTCCAAACACACCCCATGCACAACTCCACCGGGGAAGGTGCCAGAAAGGAGTTCTGTTGGTAGTTTTTACACTACCCCGGTAGGCAAGAGAAAGGCACCACAAAACTTGTTCTACCTGCTTTCTGGGCTGAGATGGGGAATCGCTGAATTTTGGACTCGGCTGGTGACAAAATGTTCCAAACACACCCCATGCACAACTCCACCGGGGAAGGTGCCAGAAAGGAGTTCTGTTGGTAGTTTTTACACTACCCCGGTAGGCAAGAGAAAGGCACCACAAAACTTGTTCTACCTGCTTTCTGGGCTGAGATGGGGAATCGCTGAATTTTGGACTCGGCTGGTGACAAAATGTTCCAAACACACCCCATGCACACTCCACCGGGGAAGGTGCCAGAAACGAGTTCTGTTGGTAGTTTTTACACTACCCCGGTAGGCAAGAGAAAGGCACCACAAAACTTGTTCTACCTGCTTTCTGGGCTGAGATGGGGAACGGCTGAATTTTGGACTCGGCTGGTAACAAAATGTTCCAAACACACCCCATGCACAACTCCACCGGGGAAGGTGCCAGAAAGGAGTTCTGTTGGTAGTTTTTACACTACCCCGGTAGGCAGCTGAAAGGCACCACAAAACTTGTTCTACCTGCTTTCTGGGCTGAGATGGGGAATCGCTGAATTTTGGACTCGGCTGGTGACAAAATGTTCCAAACACACCCCATGCACAACTCCACCGGGGAAGGTGCCAGAAAGGAGTTCTGTTGGTAGTTTTTACACTACCCCGGTAGGCAAGAGAAAGGCACCACAAAACTTGTTCTACCTGCTTTCTGGGCTGAGATGGGGAATCGCTGAATTTTGGACTCGGCTGGTGACAAAATGTTCCAAACACACCCCATGCACACTCCACCGGGGAAGGTGCCAGAAACGAGTTCTGTTGGTAGTTTTTACACTACCCCGGTAGGCAAGAGAAAGGCACCACAAAACTTGTTCTACCTGCTTTCTGGGCTGAGATGGGGAACGGCTGAATTTTGGACTCGGCTGGTAACAAAATGTTCCAAACACACCCCATGCACAACTCCACCGGGGAAGGTGCCAGAAAGGAGTTCTGTTGGTAGTTTTTACACTACCCCGGTAGGCAGCTGAAAGGCACCACAAAACTTGTTCTACCTGCTTTCTGGGCTGAGATGGGGAATCGCTGAATTTTGGACTCGGCTGGTGACAAAATGTTCCAAACACACCCCATGCACAGCTCCACCGGCAAAGGTGCCAGAAACGAGTTCTGTTGGTAGTTTTTACACTACCCCGGTAGGCAGCTGAAAGGCACCACAAAACTTGTTCTACCTGCTTTCTGGGCTGAGATGGGGAATCGCTGAATTTTGGACTCGGCTGGTGACAAAATGTTCCAAACACACCCCATGCACAACTCCACCGGGGAAGGTGCCAGAAAGGAGTTCTGTTGGTAGTTTTTACACTACCCCGGTAGGCAAGAGAAAGGCACCACAAAACTTGTTCTACCTGCTTTCTGGGCTGAGATGGGGAACGGCTGAATTTTGGACTCGGCTGGTAACAAAATGTTCCAAACACACCCCATGCACAACTCCACCGGGGAAGGTGCCAGAAACGAGTTCTGTTGGTAGTTTTTACAGTACCCCGGTAGGCAGCTGAAAGGCACCACAAAACTTGTTCTACCTGCTTTCTGGGCTGAGATGGGGAATCGCTGAATTTTGGACTCGGCTGGTGACAAAATGTTCCAAACACACCCCATGCACAACTCCACCGGGGAAGGTGCCAGAAACGAGTTCTGTTGGTAGTTTTTACACTACCCCGGTAGGCAGCTGAAAGGCACCACAAAACTTGTTCTACCTGCTTTCTGGGCTGAGATGGGGAATCGCTGAATTTTGGACTCGGCTGGTGACAAAATGTTCCAAACACACCCCATGCACAACTCCACCGGGGAAGGTGCCAGAAAGGAGTTCTGTTGGTAGTTTTTACACTACCCCGGTAGGCAAGAGAAAGGCACCACAAAACTTGTTCTACCTGCTTTCTGGGCTGAGATGGGGAATCGCTGAATTTTGGACTCGGCTGGTGACAAAATGTTCCAAACACACCCCATGCACAACTCCACCGGGGAAGGTGCCAGAAAGGAGTTCTGTTGGTAGTTTTTACACTACCCCCGGTAGGCAGCTGAAAGGCACCACAAAACTTGTTCTACCTGCTTTCTGGGCTGAGATGGGGAATCGCTGAATTTTGGACTCGGCTGGTGACAAAATGTTCCAAACACACCCCATGCACAACTCCACCGGGGAAGGTGCCAGAAACGAGTTCTGTTGGTAGTTTTTACACTACCCCGGTAGGCAAGAGAAAGGCACCACAAAACTTGTTCTACCTGCTTTCTGGGCTGAGATGGGGAATCGCTGAATTTTGGACTCGGCTGGTGACAAAATGTTCCAAACACACCCCATGCACAACTCCACCGGGGAAGGTGCCAGAAACGAGTTCTGTTGGTAGTTTTTACACTACCCCGGTAGGCAAGAGAAAGGCACCACAAAACTTGTTCTACCTGCTTTCTGGGCTGAGATGGGGAATCGCTGAATTTTGGACTCGGCTGGTGACAAAATGTTCCAAACACACCCCATGCACACTCCACCGGGGAAGGTGCCAGAAACGAGTTCTGTTGGTAGTTTTTACAGTACCCCGGTAGGCAGCTGAAAGGCAGCACAAAACTTGTTCTACCTGCTTTCTGGGCTGAGATGGGGAATCGCTGAATTTTGGACTCGGCTGGTGACAAAATGTTCCAAACACACCCCATGCACAACTCCACCGGGGAAGGTGCCAGAAAGGAGTTCTGTTGGTAGTTTTTACACTACCCCGGTAGGCAAGAGAAAGGCACCACAAAACTTGTTCTACCTGCTTTCTGGGCTGAGATGGGGAATCGCTGAATTTTGGACTCGGCTGGTGACAAAATGTTCCAAACACACCCCATGCACACTCCACCGGGGAAGGTGCCAGAAACGAGTTCTGTTGGTAGTTTTTACAGTACCCCGGTAGGCAGCTGAAAGGCAGCACAAAACTTGTTCTACCTGCTTTCTGGGCTGAGATGGGGAGTCGCTGAATTTTGGACTCGGCTGGTAACAAAATGTTCCAAACACACCCCATGCACAACTCCACCGGGGAAGGTGCCAGAAAGGAGTTCTGTTGGTAGTTTTTACACTACCCCGGTAGGCAAGAGAAAGGCACCACAAAACTTGTTCTACCTGCTTTCTGGGCTGAGATGGGGAATCGCTGAATTTTGGACTCGGCTGGTGACAAAATGTTCCAAACACACCCCATGCACACTCCACCGGGGAAGGTGCCAGAAACGAGTTCTGTTGGTAGTTTTTACAGTACCCCGGTAGGCAGCTGAAAGGCAGCACAAAACTTGTTCTACCTGCTTTCTGGGCTGAGATGGGGAATCGCTGAATTTTGGACTCGGCTGGTGACAAAATGTTCCAAACACACCCCATGCACACTCCACCGGGGAAGGTGCCAGAAACGAGTTCTGTTGGTAGTTTTTACACTACCCCGGTAGGCAAGAGAAAGGCACCACAAAACTTGTTCTACCTGCTTTCTGGGCTGAGATGGGGAACGGCTGAATTTTGGACTCGGCTGGTAACAAAATGTTCCAAACACACCCCATGCACAACTCCACCGGGGAAGGTGCCAGAAACGAGTTCTGTTGGTAGTTTTTACACTACCCCGGTAGGCAGCTGAAAGGCACCACAAAACTTGTTCTACCTGCTTTCTGGGCTGAGATGGGGAATCGCTGAATTTTGGACTCGGCTGGTGACAAAATGTTCCAAACACACCCCATGCACAACTCCACCGGGGAAGGTGCCAGAAACGAGTTCTGTTGGTAGTTTTTACACTACCCCGGTAGGCAGCTGAAAGGCACCACAAAACTTGTTCTACCTGCTTTCTGGGCTGAGATGGGGAATCGCTGAATTTTGGACTCGGCTGGTGACAAAATGTTCCAAACACACCCCATGCACAACTCCACCGGGGAAGGTGCCAGAAACGAGTTCTGTTGGTAGTTTTTACACTACCCCGGTAGGCAAGAGAAAGGCACCACAAAACTTGTTCTACCTGCTTTCTGGGCTGAGATGGGGAATCGCTGAATTTTGGACTCGGCTGGTGACAAAATGTTCCAAACACACCCCATGCACACTCCACCGGGGAAGGTGCCAGAAACGAGTTCTGTTGGTAGTTTTTACAGTACCCCGGTAGGCAGCTGAAAGGCAGCACAAAACTTGTTCTACCTGCTTTCTGGGCTGAGATGGGGAATCGCTGAATTTTGGACTCGGCTGGTGACAAAATGTTCCAAACACACCCCATGCACAACTCCACCGGGGAAGGTGCCAGAAAGGAGTTCTGTTGGTAGTTTTTACACTACCCCGGTAGGCAAGAGAAAGGCACCACAAAACTTGTTCTACCTGCTTTCTGGGCTGAGATGGGGAATCGCTGAATTTTGGACTCGGCTGGTGACAAAATGTTCCAAACACACCCCATGCACACTCCACCGGGGAAGGTGCCAGAAACGAGTTCTGTTGGTAGTTTTTACAGTACCCCGGTAGGCAGCTGAAAGGCAGCACAAAACTTGTTCTACCTGCTTTCTGGGCTGAGATGGGGAGTCGCTGAATTTTGGACTCGGCTGGTAACAAAATGTTCCAAACACACCCCATGCACAACTCCACCGGGGAAGGTGCCAGAAAGGAGTTCTGTTGGTAGTTTTTACACTACCCCGGTAGGCAAGAGAAAGGCACCACAAAACTTGTTCTACCTGCTTTCTGGGCTGAGATGGGGAATCGCTGAATTTTGGACTCGGCTGGTGACAAAATGTTCCAAACACACCCCATGCACACTCCACCGGGGAAGGTGCCAGAAACGAGTTCTGTTGGTAGTTTTTACAGTACCCCGGTAGGCAGCTGAAAGGCAGCACAAAACTTGTTCTACCTGCTTTCTGGGCTGAGATGGGGAATCGCTGAATTTTGGACTCGGCTGGTGACAAAATGTTCCAAACACACCCCATGCACACCCCACCGGGGAAGGTGCCAGAAACGAGTTCTGTTGGTAGTTTTTACACTACCCCGGTAGGCAAGAGAAAGGCACCACAAAACTTGTTCTACCTGCTTTCTGGGCTGAGATGGGGAACGGCTGAATTTTGGACTCGGCTGGTAACAAAATGTTCCAAACACACCCCATGCACAACTCCACCGGGGAAGGTGCCAGAAACGAGTTCTGTTGGTAGTTTTTACACTACCCCGGTAGGCAGCTGAAAGGCACCACAAAACTTGTTCTACCTGCTTTCTGGGCTGAGATGGGGAATCGCTGAATTTTGGACTCGGCTGGTGACAAAATGTTCCAAACACACCCCATGCACAACTCCACCGGGGAAGGTGCCAGAAACGAGTTCTGTTGGTAGTTTTTACACTACCCCGGTAGGCAAGAGAAAGGCACCACAAAACTTGTTCTACCTGCTTTCTGGGCTGAGATGGGGAATCGCTGAATTTTGGACTCGGCTGGTGACAAAATGTTCCAAACACACCCCATGCACACTCCACCGGGGAAGGTGCCAGAAACGAGTTCTGTTGGTAGTTTTTACAGTACCCCGGTAGGCAGCTGAAAGGCAGCACAAAACTTGTTCTACCTGCTTTCTGGGCTGAGATGGGGAATCGCTGAATTTTGGACTCGGCTGGTGACAAAATGTTCCAAACACACCCCATGCACAACTCCACCGGGGAAGGTGCCAGAAAGGAGTTCTGTTGGTAGTTTTTACACTACCCCGGTAGGCAAGAGAAAGGCACCACAAAACTTGTTCTACCTGCTTTCTGGGCTGAGATGGGGAATCGCTGAATTTTGGACTCGGCTGGTGACAAAATGTTCCAAACACACCCCATGCACACTCCACCGGGGAAGGTGCCAGAAACGAGTTCTGTTGGTAGTTTTTACAGTACCCCGGTAGGCAGCTGAAAGGCAGCACAAAACTTGTTCTACCTGCTTTCTGGGCTGAGATGGGGAATCGCTGAATTTTGGACTCGGCTGGTAACAAAATGTTCCAAACACACCCCATGCACAACTCCACCGGGGAAGGTGCCAGAAAGGAGTTCTGTTGGTAGTTTTTACACTACCCCGGTAGGCAGCTGAAAGGCACCACAAAACTTGTTCTACCTGCTTTCTGGGCTGAGATGGGGAATCGCTGAATTTTGGACTCGGCTGGTGACAAAATGTTCCAAACACACCCCATGCACAACTCCACCGGGGAAGGTGCCAGAAACGAGTTCCGTTGGTAGTTTTTACACTACCCCGGTAGGCAAGAGAAAGACACCACAAAACTTGTTCTACCTGCTTTCTGGGCTGAGATGGGGAACGGCTGAATTTTGGACTCGGCTGGTAACAAAATGTTCCAAACACACCCCATGCACAACTCCACCGGGGAAGGTGCCAGAAAGGAGTTCTGTTGGTAGTTTTTACACTACCCCGGTAGGCAGCTGAAAGGCACCACAAAACTTGTTCTACCTGCTTTCTGGGCTGAGATGGGGAATCGCTGAATTTTGGACTCGGCTGGTGACAAAATGTTCCAAACACACCCCATGCACAACTCCACCGGGGAAGGTGCCAGAAACGAGTTCTGTTGGTAGTTTTTACAGTACCCCGGTAGGCAGCTGAAAGGCACCACAAAACTTGTTCTACCTGCTTTCTGGGCTGAGATGGGGAATCGCTGAATTTTGGACTCGGCTGGTGACAAAATGTTCCAAACACACCCCATGCACAACTCCACCGGGGAAGGTGCCAGAAACGAGTTCCGTTGGTAGTTTTTACACTACCCCGGTAGGCAGCTGAAAGGCACCACAAAACTTGTTCTACCTGCTTTCTGGGCTGAGATGGGGAATCGCTGAATTTTGGACTCGGCTGGTGACAAAATGTTCCAAACACACCCCATGCACAACTCCACCGGGGAAGGTGCCAGAAACGAGTTCCGTTGGTAGTTTTTACACTACCCCGGTAGGCAAGAGAAAGACACCACAAAACTTGTTCTACCTGCTTTCTGGGCTGAGATGGGGAACGGCTGAATTTTGGACTCGGCTGGTAACAAAATGTTCCAAACACACCCCATGCACAACTCCACCGGGGAAGGTGCCAGAAAGGAGTTCTGTTGGTAGTTTTTACACTACCCCGGTAGGCAGCTGAAAGGCACCACAAAACTTGTTCTACCTGCTTTCTGGGCTGAGATGGGGAATCGCTGAATTTTGGACTCGGCTGGTGACAAAATGTTCCAAACACACCCCATGCACAACTCCACCGGGGAAGGTGCCAGAAACGAGTTCTGTTGGTAGTTTTTACAGTACCCCGGTAGGCAGCTGAAAGGCACCACAAAACTTGTTCTACCTGCTTTCTGGGCTGAGATGGGGAATCGCTGAATTTTGGACTCGGCTGGTGACAAAATGTTCCAAACACACCCCATGCACAACTCCACCGGGGAAGGTGCCAGAAACGAGTTCTGTTGGTAGTTTTTACACTACCCCGGTAGGCAGCTGAAAGGCACCACAAAACTTGTTCTACCTGCTTTCTGGGCTGAGATGGGGAATCGCTGAATTTTGGACTCGGCTGGTGACAAAATGTTCCAAACACACCCCATGCACAACTCCACCGGGGAAGGTGCCAGAAACGAGTTCTGTGGGTAGTTTTTACACTACCCCGGTAGGCAAGAGAAAGGCACCACAAAACTTGTTCTACCTGCTTTCTGGGCTGAGATGGGGAATCGCTGAATTTTGGACTCGGCTGGTGACAGAATGTTCCAAACACACCCCATGCACAACTCCACCGGGGAAGGTGCCAGAATCGAGTTCCGTTGGTAGTTTTTACACTACCCCGGTAGGCAGCTGAAAGGCACCACAAAACTTGTTCTACCTGCTTTCTGGGCTGAGATGGGGAATCGCTGAATTTTGGACTCGGCTGGTGACAAAATGTTCCAAACACACCCCATGCACACTCCACCGGGGAAGGTGCCAGAAACGAGTTCTGTTGGTAGTTTTTACAGTACCCCGGTAGGCAGCTGAAAGGCAGCACAAAACTTGTTCTACCTGCTTTCTGGGCTGAGATGGGGAATCGCTGAATTTTGGACTCGGCTGGTAACAAAATGTTCCAAACACACCCCATGCACAACTCCACCGGGGAAGGTGCCAGAAAGGAGTTCTGTTGGTAGTTTTTACACTACCCCGGTAGGCAGCTGAAAGGCACCACAAAACTTGTTCTACCTGCTTTCTGGGCTGAGATGGGGAATCGCTGAATTTTGGACTCGGCTGGTGACAAAATGTTCCAAACACACCCCATGCACACTCCACCGGGGAAGGTGCCAGAAACGAGTTCCGTTGGTAGTTTTTACACTACCCCGGTAGGCAGCTGAAAGGCACCACAAAACTTGTTCTACCTGCTTTCTGGGCTGAGATGGGGAATCGCTGAATTTTGGACTCGGCTGGTAACAAAATGTTCCAAACACACCCCATGCACAACTCCACCGGGGAAGGTGCCAGAAAGGAGTTCTGTTGGTAGTTTTTACACTACCCCGGTAGGCAGCTGAAAGGCACCACAAAACTTGTTCTACCTGCTTTCTGGGCTGAGATGGGGAATAGCTGAATTTTGGACTCGGCTGGTGAAAAAATGTTCCAAACACACCCCATGCACAACTCCACCGGGGAAGGTGCCAGAAACGAGTTCTGTTGGTAGTTTTTACACTACCCCGGTAGGCAGCTGAAAGGCACCACAAAACTTGTTCTACCTGCTTTCTGGGCTGAGATGGGGAATCGCTGAATTTTGGACTCGGCTGGTGACAAAATGTTCCAAACACACCCCATGCACAACTCCACCGGGGAAGGTGCCAGAATCGAGTTCCGTTGGTAGTTTTTACACTACCCCGGTAGGCAAGAGAAAGGCACCACAAAACTTGTTGTACCTGCTTTCTGGGCTGAGATGGGGAATCGCTGAATTTTCGACTCGGCTGGTGACAAAATGTTCCAAACACACCCCATGCACAACTCCACCGGGGAAGGTGCCAGAAACGAGTTCTGTTGGTAGTTTTTACACTACCCCGGTAGGCAGCTGAAAGGCACCACAAAACTTGTTCTACCTGCTTTCTGGGCTGAGATGGGGAATCGCTGAATTTTGGACTCGGCTGGTGACAAAATGTTCCAAACACACCCCATGCACAACTCCACCGGGGAAGGTGCCAGAAACGAGTTCTGTTGGTAGTTTTTACACTACCCCGGTAGGCAGCTGAAAGGCACCACAAAACTTGTTCTACCTGCTTTCTGGGCTGAGATGGGGAATCGCTGAATTTTGGACTCGGCTGGTGACAAAATGTTCCAAACACACCCCATGCACAACTCCACCGGGGAAGGTGCCAGAATCGAGTTCCGTTGGTAGTTTTTACACTACCCCGGTAGGCAAGAGAAAGGCACCACAAAACTTGTTGTACCTGCTTTCTGGGCTGAGATGGGGAATCGCTGAATTTTGGACTCGGCTGGTGACAAAATGTTCCAAACACACCCCATGCACAACTCCACCGGGGAAGGTGCCAGAAACGAGTTCTGTTGGTAGTTTTTACACTACCCCGGTAGGCAGCTGAAAGGCACCACAAAACTTGTTCTACCTGCTTTCTGGGCTGAGATGGGGAATCGCTGAATTTTGGACTCGGCTGGTGACAAAATGTTCCAAACACACCCCATGCACAACTCCACCGGGGAAGGTGCCAGAAACGAGTTCTGTTGGTAGTTTTTACACTACCCCGGTAGGCAGCTGAAAGGCACCACAAAACTTGTTCTACCTGCTTTCTGGGCTGAGATGGGGAATCGCTGAATTTTGGACTCGGCTGGTAACAAAATGTTCCAAACACACCCCATGCACAACTCCACCGGGGAAGGTGCCAGAAACGAGTTCCGTTGGTAGTTTTTACACTACCCCGGTAGGCAGCTGAAAGGTACCACAAAACTTGTTGTACCTGCTTTCTGGGCTGAGATGGGGAATCGCTGAATTTTCGACTCGGCTGGTGACAAAATGTTCCAAACACACCCCATGCACACTCCACCGGGGAAGGTGCCAGAAACGAGTTCTGTTGGTAGTTTTTACACTACCCCGGTAGGCAGCTGAAAGGCACCACAAAACTTGTTCTACCTGCTTTCTGGGCTGAGATGGGGAATCGCTGAATTTTGGACTCGGCTGGTGACAAAATGTTCCAAACACACCCCATGCACAACTCCACCGGGGAAGGTGCCAGAAACGAGTTCTGTTGGTAGTTTTTACACTACCCCGGTAGGCAGCTGAAAGGCACCACAAAACTTGTTCTACCTGCTTTCTGGGCTGAGATGGGGAATCGCTGAATTTTCGACTCGGCTGGTGACAAAATGTTCCAAACACACCCCATGCACAACTCCACCGGGGAAGGTGCCAGAAAGGAGTTCTGTTGGTAGTTTTTACACTACCCCGGTAGGCAGCTGAAAGGCACCACAAAACTTGTTCTACCTGCTTTCTGGGCTGAGATGGGGAATCGCTGAATTTTGGACTCGGCTGGTGACAAAATGTTCCAAACACACCCCATGCACAACTCCACCGGGGAAGGTGCCAGAAACGAGTTCTGTTGGTAGTTTTTACACTACCCCGGTAGGCAGCTGAAAGGCACCACAAAACTTGTTCTACCTGCTTTCTGGGCTGAGATGGGGAATCGCTGAATTTTGGACTCGGCTGGTGACAAAATGTTCCAAAAACACCCCATGCACAACTCCACCGGGGAAGGTGCCAGAAACGAGTTCTGTTGGTAGTTTTTACACAACCCCGGTAGGCAGCTGAAAGGCACCACAAAACTTGTTCTACCTGCTTTCTGGGCTGAGATGGGGAATCGCTGAATTTTCGACTCGGCTGGTGACAAAATGTTCCAAACACACCCCATGCACAACTCCACCGGGGAAGGTGCCAGAAACGAGTTCTGTTGGTAGTTTTTACACTACCCCGGTAGGCAGCTGAAAGGCACCACAAAACTTGTTCTACCTGCTTTCTGGGCTGAGATGGGGAATCGCTGAATTTTGGACTCGGCTGGTGACAAAATGTTCCAAACACACCCCATGCACAACTCCACCGGGGAAGGTGCCAGAAACGAGTTCTGTTGGTAGTTTTTACACTACCCCGGTAGGCAGCTGAAAGGCACCACAAAACTTGTTCTACCTGCTTTCTGGGCTGAGATGGGGAACAGCTGAATTTTGGACTCGGCTGGTGAAAAAATGTTCCAAACACACCCCATGCACAACTCCACCGGGGAAGGTGCCAGAAACGAGTTCTGTTGGTAGTTTTTACACTACCCCGGTAGGCAGCTGAAAGGCACCACAAAACTTGTTCTACCTGCTTTCTGGGCTGAGATGGGGAATCGCTGAATTTTGGACTCGGCTGGTGACAAAATGTTCCAAACACACCCCATGCACAACTCCACCGGGGAAGGTGCCAGAAACGAGTTCTGTTGGTAGTTTTTACACTACCCCGGTAGGCAGCTGAAAGGCACCACAAAACTTGTTCTACCTGCTTTCTGGGCTGAGATGGGGAATCGCTGAATTTTCGACTCGGCTGGTGACAAAATGTTCCAAACACACCCCATGCACAACTCCACCGGGGAAGGTGCCAGAAAGGAGTTCCGTTGGTAGTTTTTACACTACCCCGGTAGGCAGCTGAAAGGCACCACAAAACTTGTTCTACCTGCTTTCTGGGCTGAGATGGGGAATCGCTGAATTTTGGACTCGGCTGGTGACAAAATGTTCCAAAAACACCCCATGCACAACTCCACCGGGGAAGGTGCCAGAAAGGAGTTCTGTTGGTAGTTTTTACACAACCCCGGTAGGCAGCTGAAAGGCACCACAAAACTTGTTCTACCTGCTTTCTGGGCTGAGATGGGGAATCGCTGAATTTTGGACTCGGCTGGTGACAAAATGTTCCAAACACACCCCATGCACACTCCACCGGGGAAGGTGCCAGAAACGAGTTCCGTTGGTAGTTTTTACACTACCCCGGTAGGCAGCTGAAAGGCACCACAAAACTTGTTCTACCTGCTTTCTGGGCTGAGATGGGGAATCGCTGAATTTTGGACTCGGCTGGTAACAAAATGTTCCAAACACACCCCATGCACAACTCCACCGGGGAAGGTGCCAGAAAGGAGTTCTGTTGGTAGTTTTTACACTACCCCGGTAGGCAGCTGAAAGGCACCACAAAACTTGTTCTACCTGCTTTCTGGGCTGAGATGGGGAATCGCTGAATTTTGGACTCGGCTGGTGACAAAATGTTCCAAACACACCCCATGCACAACTCCACCGGGGAAGGTGCCAGAAACGAGTTCTGTTGGTAGTTTTTACACTACCCCGGTAGGCAGCTGAAAGGCACCACAAAACTTGTTCTACCTGCTTTCTGGGCTGAGATGGGGAATCGCTGAATTTTCGACTCGGCTGGTGACAAAATGTTCCAAACACACCCCATGCACAACTCCACCGGGGAAGGTGCCAGAAAGGAGTTCCGTTGGTAGTTTTTACACTACCCCGGTAGGCAGCTGAAAGGCACCACAAAACTTGTTCTACCTGCTTTCTGGGCTGAGATGGGGAATCGCTGAATTTTGGACTCGGCTGGTGACAAAATGTTCCAAAAACACCCCATGCACAACTCCACCGGGGAAGGTGCCAGAAAGGAGTTCTGTTGGTAGTTTTTACACAACCCCGGTAGGCAGCTGAAAGGCACCACAAAACTTGTTCTACCTGCTTTCTGGGCTGAGATGGGGAATCGCTGAATTTTGGACTCGGCTGGTGACAAAATGTTCCAAACACACCCCATGCACACTCCACCGGGGAAGGTGCCAGAAACGAGTTCCGTTGGTAGTTTTTACACTACCCCGGTAGGCAGCTGAAAGGCACCACAAAACTTGTTCTACCTGCTTTCTGGGCTGAGATGGGGAATCGCTGAATTTTGGACTCGGCTGGTAACAAAATGTTCCAAACACACCCCATGCACAACTCCACCGGGGAAGGTGCCAGAAAGGAGTTCTGTTGGTAGTTTTTACACTACCCCGGTAGGCAGCTGAAAGGCACCACAAAACTTGTTCTACCTGCTTTCTGGGCTGAGATGGGGAATAGCTGAATTTTGGACTCGGCTGGTGAAAAAATGTTCCAAACACACCCCATGCACAACTCCACCGGGGAAGGTGCCAGAAACGAGTTCTGTTGGTAGTTTTTACACTACCCCGGTAGGCAGCTGAAAGGCACCACAAAACTTGTTCTACCTGCTTTCTGGGCTGAGATGGGGAATCGCTGAATTTTGGACTCGGCTGGTGACAAAATGTTCCAAACACACCCCATGCACAACTCCACCGGGGAAGGTGCCAGAATCGAGTTCCGTTGGTAGTTTTTACACTACCCCGGTAGGCAAGAGAAAGGCACCACAAAACTTGTTCTACCTGCTTTCTGGGCTGAGATGGGGAATCGCTGAATTTTGGACTCGGCTGGTGACAAAATGTTCCAAACACACCCCATGCACAACTCCACCGGGGAAGGTGCCAGAAACGAGTTCTGTTGGTAGTTTTTACACTACCCCGGTAGGCAGCTGAAAGGCACCACAAAACTTGTTCTACCTGCTTTCTGGGCTGAGATGGGGAATCGCTGAATTTTGGACTCGGCTGGTGACAAAATGTTCCAAACACACCCCATGCACAACTCCACCGGGGAAGGTGCCAGAAACGAGTTCTGTTGGTAGTTTTTACACTACCCCGGTAGGCAGCTGAAAGGCACCACAAAACTTGTTCTACCTGCTTTCTGGGCTGAGATGGGGAATCGCTGAATTTTGGACTCGGCTGGTGACAAAATGTTCCAAACACACCCCATGCACAACTCCACCGGGGAAGGTGCCAGAATCGAGTTCCGTTGGTAGTTTTTACACTACCCCGGTAGGCAAGAGAAAGGCACCACAAAACTTGTTGTACCTGCTTTCTGGGCTGAGATGGGGAATCGCTGAATTTTGGACTCGGCTGGTGACAAAATGTTCCAAACACACCCCATGCACAACTCCACCGGGGAAGGTGCCAGAAACGAGTTCTGTTGGTAGTTTTTACACTACCCCGGTAGGCAGCTGAAAGGCACCACAAAACTTGTTCTACCTGCTTTCTGGGCTGAGATGGGGAATCGCTGAATTTTGGACTCGGCTGGTGACAAAATGTTCCAAACACACCCCATGCACAACTCCACCGGGGAAGGTGCCAGAAACGAGTTCTGTTGGTAGTTTTTACACTACCCCGGTAGGCAGCTGAAAGGCACCACAAAACTTGTTCTACCTGCTTTCTGGGCTGAGATGGGGAATCGCTGAATTTTGGACTCGGCTGGTAACAAAATGTTCCAAACACACCCCATGCACAACTCCACCGGGGAAGGTGCCAGAAACGAGTTCCGTTGGTAGTTTTTACACTACCCCGGTAGGCAGCTGAAAGGTACCACAAAACTTGTTCTACCTGCTTTCTGGGCTGAGATGGGGAATCGCTGAATTTTGGACTCGGCTGGTGACAAAATGTTCCAAACACACCCCATGCACACTCCACCGGGGAAGGTGCCAGAAACGAGTTCTGTTGGTAGTTTTTACACTACCCCGGTAGGCAGCTGAAAGGCACCACAAAACTTGTTCTACCTGCTTTCTGGGCTGAGATGGGGAACGGCTGAATTTTGGACTCGGCTGGTAACAAAATGTTCCAAACACACCCCATGCACAACTCCACCGGGGAAGGTGCCAGAAAGGAGTTCTGTTGGTAGTTTTTACACTACCCCGGTAGACAGCTGAAAGGCACCACAAAACTTGTTCTACCTGCTTTCTGGGCTGAGATGGGGAATCGCTGAATTTTGGACTCGGCTGGTGACAAAATGTTCCAAACACACCCCATGCACAACTCCACCGGGGAAGGTGCCAGAAACGAGTTCTGTTGGTAGTTTTTACACTACCCCGGTAGGCAGCTGAAAGGCACCACAAAACTTGTTCTACCTGCTTTCTGGGCTGAGATGGGGAATCGCTGAATTTTGGACTCGGCTGGTGACAAAATGTTCCAAACACACCCCATGCACAACTCCACCGGGGAAGGTGCCAGAATCGAGTTCCGTTGGTAGTTTTTACACTACCCCGGTAGGCAGCTGAAAGGCACCACAAAACTTGTTGTACCTGCTTTCTGGGCTGAGATGGGGAATCGCTGAATTTTGGACTCGGCTGGTGACAAAATGTTCCAAACACACCCCATGCACAACTCCACCGGGGAAGGTGCCAGAAACGAGTTCTGTTGGTAGTTTTTACACTACCCCGGTAGGCAGCTGAAAGGCACCACAAAACTTGTTCTACCTGCTTTCTGGGCTGAGATGGGGAATCGCTGAATTTTGGACTCGGCTGGTGACAAAATGTTCCAAACACACCCCATGCACAACTCCACCGGGGAAGGTGCCAGAAACGAGTTCTGTTGGTAGTTTTTACACTACCCCGGTAGGCAGCTGAAAGGCACCACAAAACTTGTTCTACCTGCTTTCTGGGCTGAGATGGGGAATCGCTGAATTTTGGACTCGGCTGGTGACAGAATGTTCCAAACACACCCCATGCACAACTCCACCGGGGAAGGTGCCAGAAACGAGTTCCGTTGGTAGTTTTTACACTACCCTGGTAGGCAGCTGAAAGGTACCACAAAACTTGTTCTACCTGCTTTCTGGGCTGAGATGGGGAATCGCTGAATTTTGGACTCGGCTGGTGACAAAATGTTCCAAACACACCCCATGCACACTCCACCGGGGAAGGTGCCAGAAACGAGTTCTGTTGGTAGTTTTTACACTACCCCGGTAGGCAAGAGAAAGGCACCACAAAACTTGTTCTACCTGCTTTCTGGGCTGAGATGGGGAACGGCTGAATTTTGGACTCGGCTGGTAACAAAATGTTCCAAACACACCCCATGCACAACTCCACCGGGGAAGGTGCCAGAAACGAGTTCTGTTGGTAGTTTTTACAGTACCCCGGTAGGCAGCTGAAAGGCACCACAAAACTTGTTCTACCTGCTTTCTGGGCTGAGATGGGGAATCGCTGAATTTTGGACTCGGCTGGTGACAAAATGTTCCAAACACACCCCATGCACAACTCCACCGGGGAAGGTGCCAGAAACGAGTTCTGTTGGTAGTTTTTACACTACCCCGGTAGGCAGCTGAAAGGCACCACAAAAGTTGTTCTACCTGCTTTCTGGGCTGAGATGGGGAATCGCTGAATTTTGGACTCGGCTGGTGACAAAATGTTCCAAACACACCCCATGCACAACTCCACCGGGGAAGGTGCCAGAAAGGAGTTCTGTTGGTAGTTTTTACACTACCCCGGTAGGCAAGAGAAAGGCACCACAAAACTTGTTCTACCTGCTTTCTGGGCTGAGATGGGGAATCGCTGAATTTTGGACTCGGCTGGTGACAAAATGTTCCAAACACACCCCATGCACAACTCCACCGGGGAAGGTGCCAGAATCGAGTTCCGTTGGTAGTTTTTACACTACCCCGGTAGGCAGCTGAAAGGTACCACAAAACTTGTTCTACCTGCTTTCTGGGCTGAGATGGGGAATCGCTGAATTTTGGACTCGGCTGGTGACAAAATGTTCCAAACACACCCCATGCACACTCCACCGGGGAAGGTGCCAGAAACGAGTTCTGTTGGTAGTTTTTACACTACCCCGGTAGGCAAGAGAAAGGCACCACAAAACTTGTTCTACCTGCTTTCTGGGCTGAGATGGGGAACGGCTGAATTTTGGACTCGGCTGGTAACAAAATGTTCCAAACACACCCCATGCACAACTCCACCGGGGAAGGTGCCAGAAAGGAGTTCTGTTGGTAGTTTTTACACTACCCCGGTAGGCAGCTGAAAGGCACCACAAAACTTGTTCTACCTGCTTTCTGGGCTGAGATGGGGAATCGCTGAATTTTGGACTCGGCTGGTGACAAAATGTTCCAAACACACCCCATGCACAACTCCACCGGGGAAGGTGCCAGAATCGAGTTCTGTTGGTAGTTTTTACACTACCCCGGTAGGCAGCTGAAAGGCACCACAAAACTTGTTCTACCTGCTTTCTGGGCTGAGATGGGGAATCGCTGAATTTTGGACTCGGCTGGTGACAAAATGTTCCAAACACACCCCATGCACAACTCCACCGGGGAAGGTGCCAGAAAGGAGTTCTGTTGGTAGTTTTTACACTACCCCGGTAGGCAAGAGAAAGGCACCACAAAACTTGTTCTACCTGCTTTCTGGGCTGAGATGGGGAACGGCTGAATTTTGGACTCGGCTGGTAACAAAATGTTCCAAACACACCCCATGCACAACTCCACCGGGGAAGGTGCCAGAAACGAGTTCTGTTGGTAGTTTTTACAGTACCCCGGTAGGCAGCTGAAAGGCACCACAAAACTTGTTCTACCTGCTTTCTGGGCTGAGATGGGGAATCGCTGAATTTTGGACTCGGCTGGTGACAAAATGTTCCAAACACACCCCATGCACAACTCCACCGGGGAAGGTGCCAGAAACGAGTTCTGTTGGTAGTTTTTACACTACCCCGGTAGGCAGCTGAAAGGCACCACAAAACTTGTTCTACCTGCTTTCTGGGCTGAGATGGGGAATCGCTGAATTTTGGACTCGGCTGGTGACAAAATGTTCCAAACACACCCCATGCACAACTCCACCGGGGAAGGTGCCAGAAAGGAGTTCTGTTGGTAGTTTTTACACTACCCCGGTAGGCAAGAGAAAGGCACCACAAAACTTGTTCTACCTGCTTTCTGGGCTGAGATGGGGAATCGCTGAATTTTGGACTCGGCTGGTGACAAAATGTTCCAAACACACCCCATGCACAACTCCACCGGGGAAGGTGCCAGAATCGAGTTCCGTTGGTAGTTTTTACACTACCCCGGTAGGCAGCTGAAAGGTACCACAAAACTTGTTCTACCTGCTTTCTGGGCTGAGATGGGGAATCGCTGAATTTTGGACTCGGCTGGTGACAAAATGTTCCAAACACACCCCATGCACACTCCACCGGGGAAGGTGCCAGAAACGAGTTCTGTTGGTAGTTTTTACACTACCCCGGTAGGCAAGAGAAAGGCACCACAAAACTTGTTCTACCTGCTTTCTGGGCTGAGATGGGGAACGGCTGAATTTTGGACTCGGCTGGTAACAAAATGTTCCAAACACACCCCATGCACAACTCCACCGGGGAAGGTGCCAGAAAGGAGTTCTGTTGGTAGTTTTTACACTACCCCGGTAGGCAGCTGAAAGGCACCACAAAACTTGTTCTACCTGCTTTCTGGGCTGAGATGGGGAATCGCTGAATTTTGGACTCGGCTGGTGACAAAATGTTCCAAACACACCCCATGCACAACTCCACCGGGGAAGGTGCCAGAAACGAGTTCTGTTGGTAGTTTTTACACTACCCCGGTAGGCAAGAGAAAGGCACCACAAAACTTGTTCTACCTGCTTTCTGGGCTGAGATGGGGAATCGCTGAATTTTGGACTCGGCTGGTGACAAAATGTTCCAAACACACCCCATGCACACTCCACCGGGGAAGGTGCCAGAAACGAGTTCTGTTGGTAGTTTTTACAGTACCCCGGTAGGCAGCTGAAAGGCAGCACAAAACTTGTTCTACCTGCTTTCTGGGCTGAGATGGGGAATCGCTGAATTTTGGACTCGGCTGGTGACAAAATGTTCCAAACACACCCCATGCACAACTCCACCGGGGAAGGTGCCAGAAACGAGTTCTGTTGGTAGTTTTTACACTACCCCGGTAGGCAAGAGAAAGGCACCACAAAACTTGTTCTACCTGCTTTCTGGGCTGAGATGGGGAACGGCTGAATTTTGGACTCGGCTGGTAACAAAATGTTCCAAACACACCCCATGCACAACTCCACCGGGGAAGGTGCCAGAAAGGAGTTCTGTTGGTAGTTTTTACACTACCCCGGTAGGCAGCTGAAAGGCACCACAAAACTTGTTCTACCTGCTTTCTGGGCTGAGATGGGGAATCGCTGAATTTTGGACTCGGCTGGTGACAAAATGTTCCAAACACACCCCATGCACAACTCCACCGGGGAAGGTGCCAGAAACGAGTTCTGTTGGTAGTTTTTACACTACCTCGGTAGGCAAGAGAAAGGCACCACAAAACTTGTTCTACCTGCTTTCTGGGCTGAGATGGGGAATCGCTGAATTTTGGACTCGGCTGGTGACAAAATGTTCCAAACACACCCCATGCACACTCCACCGGGGAAGGTGCCAGAAACGAGTTCTGTTGGTAGTTTTTACAGTACCCCGGTAGGCAGCTGAAAGGCAGCACAAAACTTGTTCTACCTGCTTTCTGGGCTGAGATGGGGAATCGCTGAATTTTGGACTCGGCTGGTGACAAAATGTTCCAAACACACCCCATGCACAACTCCACCGGGGAAGGTGCCAGAAAGGAGTTCTGTTGGTAGTTTTTACACTACCCCGGTAGGCAAGAGAAAGGCACCACAAAACTTGTTCTACCTGCTTTCTGGGCTGAGATGGGGAATCGCTGAATTTTGGACTCGGCTGGTGACAAAATGTTCCAAACACACCCCATGCACACTCCACCGGGGAAGGTGCCAGAAACGAGTTCTGTTGGTAGTTTTTACAGTACCCCGGTAGGCAGCTGAAAGGCAGCACAAAACTTGTTCTACCTGCTTTCTGGGCTGAGATGGGGAGTCGCTGAATTTTGGACTCGGCTGGTAACAAAATGTTCCAAACACACCCCATGCACAACTCCACCGGGGAAGGTGCCAGAAAGGAGTTCTGTTGGTAGTTTTTACACTACCCCGGTAGGCAAGAGAAAGGCACCACAAAACTTGTTCTACCTGCTTTCTGGGCTGAGATGGGGAATCGCTGAATTTTGGACTCGGCTGGTGACAAAATGTTCCAAACACACCCCATGCACACTCCACCGGGGAAGGTGCCAGAAAGGAGTTCTGTTGGTAGTTTTTACAGTACCCCGGTAGGCAGCTGAAAGGCAGCACAAAACTTGTTCTACCTGCTTTCTGGGCTGAGATGGGGAATCGCTGAATTTTGGACTCGGCTGGTGACAAAATGTTCCAAACACACCCCATGCACACTCCACCGGGGAAGGTGCCAGAAACGAGTTCTGTTGGTAGTTTTTACACTACCCCGGTAGGCAAGAGAAAGGCACCACAAAACTTGTTCTACCTGCTTTCTGGGCTGAGATGGGGAACGGCTGAATTTTGGACTCGGCTGGTAACAAAATGTTCCAAACACACCCCATGCACAACTCCACCGGGGAAGGTGCCAGAAAGGAGTTCTGTTGGTAGTTTTTACACTACCCCGGTAGGCAGCTGAAAGGCACCACAAAACTTGTTCTACCTGCTTTCTGGGCTGAGATGGGGAATCGCTGAATTTTGGACTCGGCTGGTGACAAAATGTTCCAAACACACCCCATGCACAACTCCACCGGGGAAGGTGCCAGAAACGAGTTCTGTTGGTAGTTTTTACAGTACCCCGGTAGGCAGCTGAAAGGCAGCACAAAACTTGTTCTACCTGCTTTCTGGGCTGAGATGGGGAATCGCTGAATTTTGGACTCGGCTGGTAACAAAATGTTCCAAACACACCCCATGCACAACTCCACCGGGGAAGGTGCCAGAAAGGAGTTCTGTTGGTAGTTTTTACACTACCCCGGTAGGCAGCTGAAAGGCACCACAAAACTTGTTCTACCTGCTTTCTGGGCTGAGATGGGGAATCGCTGAATTTTGGACTCGGCTGGTGACAAAATGTTCCAAACACACCCCATGCACAACTCCACCGGGGAAGGTGCCAGAAACGAGTTCCGTTGGTAGTTTTTACACTACCCCGGTAGGCAAGAGAAAGACACCACAAAACTTGTTCTACCTGCTTTCTGGGCTGAGATGGGGAACGGCTGAATTTTGGACTCGGCTGGTAACAAAATGTTCCAAACACACCCCATGCACAACTCCACCGGGGAAGGTGCCAGAAAGGAGTTCTGTTGGTAGTTTTTACACTACCCCGGTAGGCAGCTGAAAGGCACCACAAAACTTGTTCTACCTGCTTTCTGGGCTGAGATGGGGAATCGCTGAATTTTGGACTCGGCTGGTGACAAAATGTTCCAAACACACCCCATGCACAACTCCACCGGGGAAGGTGCCAGAAACGAGTTCTGTTGGTAGTTTTTACAGTACCCCGGTAGGCAGCTGAAAGGCACCACAAAACTTGTTCTACCTGCTTTCTGGGCTGAGATGGGGAATCGCTGAATTTTGGACTCGGCTGGTGACAAAATGTTCCAAACACACCCCATGCACAACTCCACCGGGGAAGGTGCCAGAAACGAGTTCTGTTGGTAGTTTTTACACTACCCCGGTAGGCAGCTGAAAGGCACCACAAAACTTGTTCTACCTGCTTTCTGGGCTGAGATGGGGAATCGCTGAATTTTGGACTCGGCTGGTGACAAAATGTTCCAAACACACCCCATGCACAACTCCACCGGGGAAGGTGCCAGAAAGGAGTTCTGTTGGTAGTTTTTACACTACCCCGGTAGGCAAGAGAAAGGCACCACAAAACTTGTTCTACCTGCTTTCTGGGCTGAGATGGGGAATCGCTGAATTTTGGACTCGGCTGGTGACAGAATGTTCCAAACACACCCCATGCACAACTCCACCGGGGAAGGTGCCAGAATCGAGTTCCGTTGGTAGTTTTTACACTACCCCGGTAGGCAGCTGAAAGGTACCACAAAACTTGTTCTACCTGCTTTCTGGGCTGAGATGGGGAATCGCTGAATTTTGGACTCGGCTGGTGACAAAATGTTCCAAACACACCCCATGCACACTCCACCGGGGAAGGTGCCAGAAACGAGTTCTGTTGGTAGTTTTTACACGACCCCGGTAGGCAAGAGAAAGGCACCACAAAACTTGTTCTACCTGCTTTCTGGGCTGAGATGGGGAACGGCTGAATTTTGGACTCGGCTGGTAACAAAATGTTCCAAACACACCCCATGCACAACTCCACCGGGGAAGGTGCCAGAAAGGAGTTCTGTTGGTAGTTTTTACACTACCCCGGTAGGCAGCTGAAAGGCACCACAAAACTTGTTCTACCTGCTTTCTGGGCTGAGATGGGGAATCGCTGAATTTTGGACTCGGCTGGTGACAAAATGTTCCAAACACACCCCATGCACAACTCCACCGGGGAAGGTGCCAGAAACGAGTTCTGTTGGTAGTTTTTACCGTACCCCGGTAGGCAGCTGAAAGGCACCACAAAACTTGTTCTACCTGCTTTCTGGGCTGAGATGGGGAATCGCTGAATTTTGGACTCGGCTGGTGACAAAATGTTCCAAACACACCCCATGCACAACTCCACCGGGGAAGGTGCCAGAAAGGAGTTCTGTTGGTAGTTTTTACACTACCCCGGTAGGCAAGAGAAAGGCACCACAAAACTTGTTCTACCTGCTTTCTGGGCTGAGATGGGGAATCGCTGAATTTTGGACTCGGCTGGTGACAAAATGTTCCAAACACACCCCATGCACACTCCACCGGGGAAGGTGCCAGAAACGAGTTCTGTTGGTAGTTTTTACAGTACCCCGGTAGGCAGCTGAAAGGCAGCACAAAACTTGTTCTACCTGCTTTCTGGGCTGAGATGGGGAATCGCTGAATTTTGGACTCGGCTGGTGACAAAATGTTCCAAACACACCCCATGCACAACTCCACCGGGGAAGGTGCCAGAAAGGAGTTCTGTTGGTAGTTTTTACACTACCCCGGTAGGCAGCTGAAAGGCACCACAAAACTTGTTCTACCTGCTTTCTGGGCTGAGATGGGGAATCGCTGAATTTTGGACTCGGCTGGTGACAAAATGTTCCAAACACACCCCATGCACAACTCCACCGGGGAAGGTGCCAGAAACGAGTTCCGTTGGTAGTTTTTACACTACCCCGGTAGGCAAGAGAAAGGCACCACAAAACTTGTTCTACCTGCTTTCTGGGCTGAGATGGGGAACGGCTGAATTTTGGACTCGGCTGGTAACAAAATGTTCCAAACACACCCCATGCACAACTCCACCGGGGAAGGTGCCAGAAAGGAGTTCTGTTGGTACTTTTTACACTACCCCGGTAGGCAGCTGAAAGGCACCACAAAACTTGTTCTACCTGCTTTCTGGGCTGAGATGGGGAATCGCTGAATTTTGGACTCGGCTGGTGACAAAATGTTCCAAACACACCCCATGCACAACTCCACCGGGGAAGGTGCCAGAAACGAGTTCTGTTGGTAGTTTTTACACTACCCCGGTAGGCAGCTGAAAGGCACCACAAAACTTGTTCTACCTGCTTTCTGGGCTGAGATGGGGAATCGCTGAATTTTGGACTCGGCTGGTGACAAAATGTTCCAAACACACCCCATGCACAACTCCACCGGGGAAGGTGCCAGAAAGGAGTTCTGTTGGTAGTTTTTACACTACCCCGGTAGGCAAGAGAAAGGCACCACAAAACTTGTTCTACCTGCTTTCTGGGCTGAGATGGGGAATCGCTGAATTTTGGACTCGGCTGGTGACAAAATGTTCCAAACACACCCCATGCACAACTCCACCGGGGAAGGTGCCAGAAACGAGTTCTGTTGGTAGTTTTTACACTACCCCGGTAGGCAGCTGAAAGGCACCACAAAACTTGTTCTACCTGCTTTCTGGGCTGAGATGGGGAATCGCTGAATTTTGGACTCGGCTGGTGACAAAATGTTCCAAACACACCCCATGCACAACTCCACCGGGGAAGGTGCCAGAAACGAGTTCTGTTGGTAGTTTTTACACTACCCCGGTAGGCAAGAGAAAGGCACCACAAAACTTGTTCTACCTGCTTTCTGGGCTGAGATGGGGAATCGCTGAATTTTGGACTCGGCTGGTGACAAAATGTTCCAAACACACCCCATGCACAACTCCACCGGGGAAGGTGCCAGAAACGAGTTCTGTTGGTAGTTTTTACACTACCCCGGTAGGCAGCTGAAAGGCACCACAAAACTTGTTCTACCTGCTTTCTGGGCTGAGATGGGGAATCGCTGAATTTTGGACTCGGCTGGTGACAAAATGTTCCAAACACACCCCATGCACAACTCCACCGGGGAAGGTGCCAGAAACGAGTTCTGTTGGTAGTTTTTACACTACCCCGGTAGGCAAGAGAAAGGCACCACAAAACTTGTTCTACCTGCTTTCTGGGCTGAGATGGGGAATCGCTGAATTTTGGACTCGGCTGGTGACAAAATGTTCCAAACACACCCCATGCACAACTCCACCGGGGAAGGTGCCAGAAACGAGTTCTGTTGGTAGTTTTTACACTACCCCGGTAGGCAGCTGAAAGGCACCACAAAACTTGTTCTACCTGCTTTCTGGGCTGAGATGGGGAATCGCTGAATTTTGGACTCGGCTGCTGACAAAATGTTCCAAACACACCCCATGCACAACTCCACCGGGGAAGGTGCCAGAAACGAGTTCTGTTGGTAGTTTTTACACTACCCCGGTAGGCAAGAGAAAGGCACCACAAAACTTGTTCTACCTGCTTTCTGGGCTGAGATGGGGAATCGCTGAATTTTGGACTCGGCTGGTAACAAAATGTTCCAAACACACCCCATGCACAACTCCACCGGGGAAGGTGCCAGAAACGAGTTCTGTTGGTAGTTTTTACACTACCCCGGTAGGCAAGAGAAAGGCACCACAAAACTTGTTCTACCTGCTTTCTGGGCTGAGATGGGGAATCGCTGAATTTTGGACTCGGCTGGTGACAAAATGTTCCAAACACACCCCATGCACAACTCCACCGGGGAAGGTGCCAGAAACGAGTTCTGTTGGTAGTTTTTACACTACCCCGGTAGGCAGCTGAAAGGCACCACAAAACTTGTTCTACCTGCTTTCTGGGCTGAGATGGGGAATCGCTGAATTTTGGACTCGGCTGGTGACAAAATGTTCCAAACACACCCCATGCACAACTCCACCGGGGAAGGTGCCAGAAACGAGTTCTGTTGGTAGTTTTTACACTACCCCGGTAGGCAGCTGAAAGGCACCACAAAACTTGTTCTACCTGCTTTCTGGGCTGAGATGGGGAATCGCTGAATTTTGGACTCGGCTGGTGACAAAATGTTCCAAACACACCCCATGCACAACTCCACCGGGGAAGGTGCCAGAAAGGAGTTCTATTGGTAGTTTTTACACTACCCCGGTAGGCAGCTGAAAGGCACCACAAAACTTGTTCTACCTGCTTTCTGGGCTGAGATGGGGAATCGCTGAATTTTGGACTCGGCTGGTGACAAAATGTTCCAAACACACCCCATGCACAACTCCACCGGGGAAGGTGCCAGAAACGAGTTCTGTTGGTAGTTTTTACACTACCCCGGTAGGCAGCTGAAAGGCACCACAAAACTTGTTCTACCTGCTTTCTGGGCTGAGATGGGGAATCGCTGAATTTTCGACTCGGCTGGTGACAAAATGTTCCAAACACACCCCATGCACAACTCCACCGGGGAAGGTGCCAGAAACGAGTTCTGTTGGTAGTTTTTACACTACCCCGGTAGGCAGCTGAAAGGCACCACAAAACTTGTTCTACCTGCTTTCTGGGCTGAGATGGGGAATCGCTGAATTTTGGACTCGGCTGGTGACAAAATGTTCCAAACACACCCCATGCACAACTCCACCGGGGAAGGTGCCAGAATCGAGTTCCGTTGGTAGTTTTTACACTACCCCGGTAGGCAGCTGAAAGGCACCACAAAACTTGTTCTACCTGCTTTCTGGGCTGAGATGGGGAATCGCTGAATTTTCGACTCGGCTGGTGACAAAATGTTCCAAACACACCCCATGCACAACTCCACCGGGGAAGGTGCCAGAAAGGAGTTCTATTGGTAGTTTTTACACTACCCCGGTAGGCAGCTGAAAGGCACCACAAAACTTGTTCTACCTGCTTTCTGGGCTGAGATGGGGAATCGCTGAATTTTGGACTCGGCTGGTGACAAAATGTTCCAAACACACCCCATGCACAACTCCACCGGGGAAGGTGCCAGAAACGAGTTCTGTTGGTAGTTTTTACACTACCCCGGTAGGCAGCTGAAAGGCACCACAAAACTTGTTCTACCTGCTTTCTGGGCTGAGATGGGGAATCGCTGAATTTTGGACTCGGCTGGTGACAAAATGTTCCAAACACACCCCATGCACAACTCCACCGGGGAAGGTGCCAGAAACGAGTTCTGTTGGTAGTTTTTACACTACCCCGGTAGGCAGCTGAAAGGCACCACAAAACTTGTTCTACCTGCTTTCTGGGCTGAGATGGGGAATCGCTGAATTTTGGACTCGGCTGGTGACAAAATGTTCCAAACACACCCCATGCACAACTCCACCGGGGAAGGTGCCAGAATCGAGTTCCGTTGGTAGTTTTTACACTACCCCGGTAGGCAAGAGAAAGGCACCACAAAACTTGTTGTACCTGCTTTCTGGGCTGAGATGGGGAATCGCTGAATTTTGGACTCGGCTGGTGACAAAATGTTCCAAACACACCCCATGCACAACTCCACCGGGGAAGGTGCCAGAAACGAGTTCTGTTGGTAGTTTTTACACTACCCCGGTAGGCAGCTGAAAGGCACCACAAAACTTGTTCTACCTGCTTTCTGGGCTGAGATGGGGAATCGCTGAATTTTGGACTCGGCTGGTGACAAAATGTTCCAAACACACCCCATGCACAACTCCACCGGGGAAGGTGCCAGAAACGAGTTCTGTTGGTAGTTTTTACACTACCCCGGTAGGCAGCTGAAAGGCACCACAAAACTTGTTCTACCTGCTTTCTGGGCTGAGATGGGGAATCGCTGAATTTTGGACTCGGCTGGTGACAAAATGTTCCAAACACACCCCATGCACAACTCCACCGGGGAAGGTGCCAGAAACGAGTTCTGTTGGTAGTTTTTACACTACCCCGGTAGGCAGCTGAAAGGCACCACAAAACTTGTTCTACCTGCTTTCTGGGCTGAGATGGGGAATCGCTGAATTTTCGACTCGGCTGGTGACAAAATGTTCCAAACACACCCCATGCACAACTCCACCGGGGAAGGTGCCAGAAAGGAGTTCTATTGGTAGTTTTTACACTACCCCGGTAGGCAGCTGAAAGGCACCACAAAACTTGTTCTACCTGCTTTCTGGGCTGAGATGGGGAATCGCTGAATTTTGGACTCGGCTGGTGACAAAATGTTCCAAACACACCCCATGCACAACTCCACCGGGGAAGGTGCCAGAAACGAGTTCTGTTGGTAGTTTTTACACTACCCCGGTAGGCAGCTGAAAGGCACCACAAAACTTGTTCTACCTGCTTTCTGGGCTGAGATGGGGAATCGCTGAATTTTGGACTCGGCTGGTGACAAAATGTTCCAAACACACCCCATGCACAACTCCACCGGGGAAGGTGCCAGAAACGAGTTCTGTTGGTAGTTTTTACACTACCCCGGTAGGCAGCTGAAAGGCACCACAAAACTTGTTCTACCTGCTTTCTGGGCTGAGATGGGGAATCGCTGAATTTTGGACTCGGCTGGTGACAAAATGTTCCAAACACACCCCATGCACAACTCCACCGGGGAAGGTGCCAGAAACGAGTTCTGTTGGTAGTTTTTACACTACCCCGGTAGGCAGCTGAAAGGCACCACAAAACTTGTTCTACCTGCTTTCTGGGCTGAGATGGGGAATCGCTGAATTTTGGACTCGGCTGGTGACAAAATGTTCCAAACACACCCCATGCACAACTCCACCGGGGAAGGTGCCAGAATCGAGTTCCGTTGGTAGTTTTTACACTACCCCGGTAGGCAGCTGAAAGGCACCACAAAACTTGTTCTACCTGCTTTCTGGGCTGAGATGGGGAATCGCTGAATTTTGGACTCGGCTGGTGACAAAATGTTCCAAACACACCCCATGCACAACTCCACCGGGGAAGGTGCCAGAAACGAGTTCTGTTGGTAGTTTTTACACTACCCCGGTAGGCAGCTGAAAGGCACCACAAAACTTGTTCTACCTGCTTTCTGGGCTGAGATGGGGAATCGCTGAATTTTGGACTCGGCTGGTGACAAAATGTTCCAAACACACCCCATGCACAACTCCACCGGGGAAGGTGCCAGAAACGAGTTCTGTTGGTAGTTTTTACACTACCCCGGTAGGCAGCTGAAAGGCACCACAAAACTTGTTCTACCTGCTTTCTGGGCTGAGATGGGGAATCGCTGAATTTTCGACTCGGCTGGTGACAAAATGTTCCAAACACACCCCATGCACAACTCCACCGGGGAAGGTGCCAGAATCGAGTTCCGTTGGTAGTTTTTACACTACCCCGGTAGGCAAGAGAAAGGCACCACAAAACTTGTTCTACCTGCTTTCTGGGCTGAGATGGGGAATCGCTGAATTTTGGACTCGGCTGCTGACAAAATGTTCCAAACACACCCCATGCACAACTCCACCGGGGAAGGTGCCAGAAACGAGTTCTGTTGGTAGTTTTTACACTACCCCGGTAGGCAGCTGAAAGGCACCACAAAACTTGTTCTACCTGCTTTCTGGGCTGAGATGGGGAATCGCTGAATTTTGGACTCGGCTGGTGACAAAATGTTCCAAACACACCCCATGCACAACTCCACCGGGGAAGGTGCCAGAAACGAGTTCCGTTGGTAGTTTTTACACTACCCCGGTAGGCAGCTGAAAGGCACCACAAAACTTGTTCTACCTGCTTTCTGGGCTGAGATGGGGAATCGCTGAATTTTGGACTCGGCTGGTGACAAAATGTTCCAAACACACCCCATGCACAACTCCACCGGGGAAGGTGCCAGAAACGAGTTCTGTTGGTAGTTTTTACAGTACCCCGGTAGGCAGCTGAAAGGCACCACAAAACTTGTTCTACCTGCTTTCTGGGCTGAGATGGGGAATCGCTGAATTTTGGACTCGGCTGGTGACAAAATGTTCCAAACACACCCCATGCACAACTCCACCGGGGAAGGTGCCAGAATCGAGTTCCGTTGGTAGTTTTTACACTACCCCGGTAGGCAAGAGAAAGGCACCACAAAACTTGTTGTACCTGCTTTCTGGGCTGAGATGGGGAATCGCTGAAGTTTCGACTCGGCTGGTGACAAAATGTTCCAAACACACCCCATGCACAACTCCACCGGGGAAGGTGCCAGAAACGAGTTCTGTTGGTAGTTTTTACACTACCCCGGTAGGCAGCTGAAAGGCACCACAAAACTTGTTCTACCTGCTTTCTGGGCTGAGATGGGGAATCGCTGAATTTTGGACTCGGCTGGTGACAAAATGTTCCAAACACACCCCATGCACAACTCCACCGGGGAAGGTGCCAGAAACGAGTTCTGTTGGTAGTTTTTACACTACCCCGGTAGGCAGCTGAAAGGCACCACAAAACTTGTTCTACCTGCTTTCTGGGCTGAGATGGGGAATCGCTGAATTTTGGACTCGGCTGGTGACAAAATGTTCCAAACACACCCCATGCACAACTCCACCGGGGAAGGTGCCAGAAACGAGTTCTGTTGGTAGTTTTTACACTACCCCGGTAGGCAGCTGAAAGGCAGCACAAAACTTGTTCTACCTGCTTTCTGGGCTGAGATGGGGAATCGCTGAATTTTCGACTCGGCTGGTGACAAAATGTTCCAAACACACCCCATGCACAACTCCACCGGGGAAGGTGCCAGAATCGAGTTCTGTTGGTAGTTTTTACCGTACCCCGGTAGGCAGCTGAAAGGCACCACAAAACTTGTTCTACCTGCTTTCTGGGCTGAGATGGGGAATCGCTGAATTTTGGACTCGGCTGGTGACAAAATGTTCCAAACACACCCCATGCACAACTCCACCGGGGAAGGTGCCAGAAACGAGTTCTGTTGGTAGTTTTTACACTACCCCGGTAGGCAGCTGAAAGGCACCACAAAACTTGTTCTACCTGCTTTCTGGGCTGAGATGGGGAATCGCTGAATTTTGGACTCGGCTGGTGACAAAATGTTCCAAACACACCCCATGCACAACTCCACCGGGGAAGGTGCCAGAAACGAGTTCTGTTGGTAGTTTTTACACTACCCCGGTAGGCAGCTGAAAGGCACCACAAAACTTGTTCTACCTGCTTTCTGGGCTGAGATGGGGAATCGCTGAATTTTGGACTCGGCTGGTGACAAAATGTTCCAAACACACCCCATGCACAACTCCACCGGGGAAGGTGCCAGAATCGAGTTCCGTTGGTAGTTTTTACACTACCCCGGTAGGCAAGAGAAAGGCACCACAAAACTTGTTGTACCTGCTTTCTGGGCTGAGATGGGGAATCGCTGAATTTTGGACTCGGCTGGTGACAAAATGTTCCAAACACACCCCATGCACAACTCCACCGGGGAAGGTGCCAGAAACGAGTTCTGTTGGTAGTTTTTACACTACCCCGGTAGGCAGCTGAAAGGCACCACAAAACTTGTTCTACCTGCTTTCTGGGCTGAGATGGGGAATCGCTGAATTTTGGACTCGGCTGGTGACAAAATGTTCCAAACACACCCCATGCACAACTCCACCGGGGAAGGTGCCAGAAACGAGTTCTGTTGGTAGTTTTTACACTACCCCGGTAGGCAGCTGAAAGGCACCACAAAACTTGTTCTACCTGCTTTCTGGGCTGAGATGGGGAATCGCTGAATTTTGGACTCGGCTGGTGACAAAATGTTCCAAACACACCCCATGCACAACTCCACCGGGGAAGGTGCCAGAAACGAGTTCCGTTGGTAGTTTTTACACTACCCCGGTAGGCAAGAGAAAGGCACCACAAAACTTGTTGTACCTGCTTTCTGGGCTGAGATGGGGAATCGCTGAATTTTGGACTCGGCTGCTGACAAAATGTTCCAAACACACCCCATGCACAACTCCACCGGGGAAGGTGCCAGAAACGAGTTCTGTTGGTAGTTTTTACACTACCCCGGTAGGCAGCTGAAAGGCACCACAAAACTTGTTCTACCTGCTTTCTGGGCTGAGATGGGGAATCGCTGAATTTTGGACTCGGCTGGTGACAAAATGTTCCAAACACACCCCATGCACAACTCCACCGGGGAAGGTGCCAGAAACGAGTTCTGTTGGTAGTTTTTACACTACCCCGGTAGGCAGCTGAAAGGCACCACAAAACTTGTTCTACCTGCTTTCTGGGCTGAGATGGGGAATCGCTGAATTTTGGACTCGGCTGGTGACAAAATGTTCCAAACACACCCCATGCACAACTCCACCGGGGAAGGTGCCAGAATCGAGTTCCGTTGGTAGTTTTTACACTACCCCGGTAGGCAAGAGAAAGGCACCACAAAACTTGTTCTACCTGCTTTCTGGGCTGAGATGGGGAATCGCTGAATTTTCGACTCGGCTGGTGACAAAATGTTCCAAACACACCCCATGCACAACTCCACCGGGGAAGGTGCCAGAAAGGAGTTCTATTGGTAGTTTTTACACTACCCCGGTAGGCAGCTGAAAGGCAGCACAAAACTTGTTCTACCTGCTTTCTGGGCTGAGATGGGGAATCGCTGAATTTTGGACTCGGCTGGTGACAAAATGTTCCAAACACACCCCATGCACAACTCCACCGGGGAAGGTGCCAGAAACGAGTTCTGTTGGTAGTTTTTACACTACCCCGGTAGGCAGCTGAAAGGCACCACAAAACTTGTTCTACCTGCTTTCTGGGCTGAGATGGGGAATCGCTGAATTTTGGACTCGGCTGGTGACAAAATGTTCCAAACACACCCCATGCACAACTCCACCGGGGAAGGTGCCAGAATCGAGTTCCGTTGGTAGTTTTTACACTACCCCGGTAGGCAAGAGAAAGGCACCACAAAACTTGTTGTACCTGCTTTCTGGGCTGAGATGGGGAATCGCTGAAGTTTCGACTCGGCTGGTGACAAAATGTTCCAAACACACCCCATGCACAACTCCACCGGGGAAGGTGCCAGAAACGAGTTCTGTTGGTAGTTTTTACACTACCCCGGTAGGCAGCTGAAAGGCACCACAAAACTTGTTCTACCTGCTTTCTGGGCTGAGATGGGGAACGGCTGAATTTTGGACTCGGCTGGTGACAAAATGTTCCAAACACACCCCATGCACAACTCCACCGGGGAAGGTGCCAGAATCGAGTTCCGTTGGTAGTTTTTACACTACCCCGGTAGGCAAGAGAAAGGCACCACAAAACTTGTTGTACCTGCTTTCTGGGCTGAGATGGGGAATCGCTGAAGTTTCGACTCGGCTGGTGACAAAATGTTCCAAACACACCCCATGCACAACTCCACCGGGGAAGGTGCCAGAAACGAGTTCTGTTGGTAGTTTTTACACTACCCCGGTAGGCAGCTGAAAGGCACCACAAAACTTGTTCTACCTGCTTTCTGGGCTGAGATGGGGAACGGCTGAATTTTGGACTCGGCTGGTGACAAAATGTTCCAAACACACCCCATGCACAACTCCACCGGGGAAGGTGCCAGAAACGAGTTCTGTTGGTAGTTTTTACACTACCCCGGTAGGCAGCTGAAAGGCACCACAAAACTTGTTCTACCTGCTTTCTGGGCTGAGATGGGGAATCGCTGAATTTTGGACTCGGCTGGTGACAAAATGTTCCAAACACACCCCATGCACAACTCCACCGGGGAAGGTGCCAGAAACGAGTTCTGTTGGTAGTTTTTACACTACCCCGGTAGGCAGCTGAAAGGCACCACAAAACTTGTTCTACCTGCTTTCTGGGCTGAGATGGGGAATCGCTGAATTTTGGACTCGGCTGGTGACAAAATGTTCCAAACACACCCCATGCACAACTCCACCGGGGAAGGTGCCAGAATCGAGTTCCATTGGTAGTTTTTACACTACCCCGGTAGGCAAGAGAAAGGCACCACAAAACTTGTTCTACCTGCTTTCTGGGCTGAGATGGGGAATCGCTGAATTTTGGACTCGGCTGGTGACAAAATGTTCCAAACACACCCCATGCACAACTCCACCGGGGAAGGTGCCAGAAACGAGTTCCGTTGGTAGTTTTTACACTACCCCGGTAGGCAGCTGAAAGGCACCACAAAACTTGTTCTACCTGCTTTCTGGGCTGAGATGGGGAATCGCTGAATTTTGGACTCGGCTGGTGACAAAATGTTCCAAACACACCCCATGCACAACTCCACCGGGGAAGGTGCCAGAAACGAGTTCCGTTGGTAGTTTTTACACTACCCCGGTAGGCAGCTGAAAGGCACCACAAAACTTGTTCTACCTGCTTTCTGGGCTGAGATGGGGAATCGCTGAATTTTGGACTCGGCTGGTGACAAAATGTTCCAAACACACCCCATGCACAACTCCACCGGGGAAGGTGCCAGAAACGAGTTCTGTTGGTAGTTTTTACACTACCCCGGTAGGCAGCTGAAAGGCACCACAAAACTTGTTCTACCTGCTTTCTGGGCTGAGATGGGGAATCGCTGAATTTTGGACTCGGCTGGTGACAAAATGTTCCAAACACACCCCATGCACAACTCCACCGGGGAAGGTGCCAGAAACGAGTTCTGTTGGTAGTTTTTACACTACCCCGGTAGGCAGCTGAAAGGCACCACAAAACTTGTTCTACCTGCTTTCTGGGCTGAGATGGGGAATCGCTGAATTTTGGACTCGGCTGGTGACAAAATGTTCCAAACACACCCCATGCACAACTCCACCGGGGAAGGTGCCAGAATCGAGTTCCGTTGGTAGTTTTTACACTACCCCGGTAGGCAAGAGAAAGGCACCACAAAACTTGTTGTACCTGCTTTCTGGGCTGAGATGGGGAACAGCTGAGTTTTGGACTCGGCTGGTGACAAAATGTTCCAAACACACCCCATGCACACCTCCACCGGGGAAGGTGCCAGAAACGAGTTCTGTTGGTAGTTTTTACACTACCCCGGTAGGCAGCTGAAAGGCACCACAAAACTTGTTCTACCTGCTTTCTGGGCTGAGATGGGGAATCGCTGAATTTTGGACTCGGCTGGTGACAAAATGTTCCAAACACACCCCATGCACAACTCCACCGGGGAAGGTGCCAGAAACGAGTTCTGTTGGTAGTTTTTACACTACCCCGGTAGGCAGCTGAAAGGCACCACAAAACTTGTTCTACCTGCTTTCTGGGCTGAGATGGGGAATCGCTGAATTTTGGACTCGGCTGGTGACAAAATGTTCCAAACACACCCCATGCACAACTCCACCGGGGAAGGTGCCAGAAACGAGTTCTGTTGGTAGTTTTTACACTACCCCGGTAGGCAGCTGAAAGGCAGCACAAAACTTGTTCTACCTGCTTTCTGGGCTGAGATGGGGAATCGCTGAATTTTCGACTCGGCTGGTGACAAAATGTTCCAAACACACCCCATGCACAACTCCACCGGGGAAGGTGCCAGAATCGAGTTCCGTTGGTAGTTTTTACACTACCCCGGTAGGCAAGAGAAAGGCACCACAAAACTTGTTCTACCTGCTTTCTGGGCTGAGATGGGGAATCGCTGAATTTTGGACTCGGCTGGTGACAAAATGTTCCAAACACACCCCATGCACAACTCCACCGGGGAAGGTGCCAGAATCGAGTTCCGTTGGTAGTTTTTACACTACCCCGGTAAACAAGAGAAAGGCACCACAAAACTTGTTCTACCTGCTTTCTGGGCTGAGATGGGGAATCGCTGAATTTTGGACTCGGCTGGTGACAAAATGTTCCAAACACACCCCATGCACAACTCCACCGGGGAAGGTGCCAGAAACGAGTTCTGTTGGTAGTTTTTACACTACCCCGGTAGGCAGCTGAAAGGCAGCACAAAACTTGTTCTACCTGCTTTCTGGGCTGAGATGGGGAATCGCTGAATTTTGGACTCGGCTGGTGACAAAATGTTCCAAACACACCCCATGCACAACTCCACCGGGGAAGGTGCCAGAAACGAGTTCTGTTGGTAGTTTTTACACTACCCCGGTAGGCAGCTGAAAGGCACCACAAAACTTGTTCTACCTGCTTTCTGGGCTGAGATGGGGAATCGCTGAATTTTGGACTCGGCTGGTGACAAAATGTTCCAAACACACCCCATGCACAACTCCACCGGGGAAGGTGCCAGAAACGAGTTCTGTTGGTAGTTTTTACACTACCCCGGTAGGCAGCTGAAAGGCACCACAAAACTTGTTCTACCTGCTTTCTGGGCTGAGATGGGGAATCGCTGAATTTTGGACTCGGCTGGTGACAAAATGTTCCAAACACACCCCATGCACAACTCCACCGGGGAAGGTGCCAGAATCGAGTTCCGTTGGTAGTTTTTACACTACCCCGGTAGGCAAGAGAAAGGCACCACAAAACTTGTTCTACCTGCTTTCTGGGCTGAGATGGGGAATCGCTGAATTTTCGACTCGGCTGGTGACAAAATGTTCCAAACACACCCCATGCACAACTCCACCGGGGAAGGTGCCAGAATCGAGTTCCGTTGGTAGTTTTTACACTACCCCCGGTAAACAAGAGAAAGGCACCACAAAACTTGTTCTACCTGCTTTCTGGGCTGAGATGGGGAATCGCTGAATTTTGGACTCGGCTGGTGACAAAATGTTCCAAACACACCCCATGCACAACTCCACCGGGGAAGGTGCCAGAAACGAGTTCTGTTGGTAGTTTTTACACTACCCCGGTAGGCAGCTGAAAGGCACCACAAAACTTGTTCTACCTGCTTTCTGGGCTGAGATGGGGAATCGCTGAATTTTCGACTCGGCTGGTGACAAAATGTTCCAAACACACCCCATGCACAACTCCACCGGGGAAGGTGCCAGAAACGAGTTCTGTTGGTAGTTTTTACACTACCCCGGTAGGCAGCTGAAAGGCACCACAAAACTTGTTCTACCTGCTTTCTGGGCTGAGATGGGGAATCGCTGAATTTTGGACTCGGCTGGTGACAAAATGTTCCAAACACACCCCATGCACAACTCCACCGGGGAAGGTGCCAGAAACGAGTTCTGTTGGTAGTTTTTACACTACCCCGGTAGGCAAGAGAAAGGCACCACAAAACTTGTTCTACCTGCTTTCTGGGCTGAGATGGGGAATCGCTGAATTTTGGACTCGGCTGGTGACAAAATGTTCCAAACACACCCCATGCACAACTCCACCGGGGAAGGTGCCAGAATCGAGTTCCGTTGGTAGTTTTTACACTACCCCGGTAGGCAAGAGAAAGGCACCACAAAACTTGTTCTACCTGCTTTCTGGGCTGAGATGGGGAATCGCTGAATTTTCGACTCGGCTGGTGACAAAATGTTCCAAACACACCCCATGCACAACTCCACCGGGGAAGGTGCCAGAAAGGAGTTCTGTTGGTAGTTTTTACACTACCCCGGTAGGCAGCTGAAAGGCACCACAAAACTTGTTCTACCTGCTTTCTGGGCTGAGATGGGGAATCGCTGAATTTTGGACTCGGCTGGTGACAAAATGTTCCAAACACACCCCATGCACAACTCCACCGGGGAAGGTGCCAGAAACGAGTTCTGTTGGTAGTTTTTACACTACCCCGGTAGGCAGCTGAAAGGCACCACAAAACTTGTTCTACCTGCTTTCTGGGCTGAGATGGGGAATCGCTGAATTTTGGACTCGGCTGGTGACAAAATGTTCCAAACACACCCCATGCACAACTCCACCGGGGAAGGTGCCAGAAACGAGTTCTGTTGGTAGTTTTTACACTACCCCGGTAGGCAAGAGAAAGGCACCACAAAACTTGTTCTACCTGCTTTCTGGGCTGAGATGGGGAATCGCTGAATTTTCGACTCGGCTGGTGACAAAATGTTCCAAACACACCCCATGCACAACTCCACCGGGGAAGGTGCCAGAAAGGAGTTCCATTGGTAGTTTTTACACTACCCCAGTAGGCAAGAGAAAGGCACCACAAAACTTGTTGTACCTGCTTTCTGGGCTGAGATGGGGAATCGCTGAATTTTGGACTCGGCTGGTGACAAAATGTTCCAAACACACCCCATGCACAACTCCACCGGGGAAGGTGCCAGAAACGAGTTCTGTTGGTAGTTTTTACACTACCCCGGTAGGCAAGAGAAAGGCACCACAAAACTTGTTCTACCTGCTTTCTGGGCTGAGATGGGGAATCGCTGAATTTTGGACTCGGCTGGTGACAAAATGTTCCAAACACACCCCATGCACAACTCCACCGGGGAAGGTGCCAGAAACGAGTTCTGTTGGTAGTTTTTACACTACCCCGGTAGGCAGCTGAAAGGCACCACAAAACTTGTTCTACCTGCTTTCTGGGCTGAGATGGGGAATCGCTGAATTTTGGACTCGGCTGGTGACAAAATGTTCCAAACACACCCCATGCACAACTCCACCGGGGAAGGTGCCAGAAACGAGTTCTGTTGGTAGTTTTTACACTACCCCGGTAGGCAAGAGAAAGGCACCACAAAACTTGTTCTACCTGCTTTCTGGGCTGAGATGGGGAATCGCTGAATTTTGGACTCGGCTGGTGACAAAATGTTCCAAACACACCCCATGCACAACTCCACCGGGGAAGGTGCCAGAAACGAGTTCTGTTGGTAGTTTTTACACTACCCCGGTAGGCAAGAGAAAGGCACCACAAAACTTGTTCTACCTGCTTTCTGGGCTGAGATGGGGAATCACTGAATTTTGGACTCGGCTGGTGACAAAATGTTCCAAACACACCCCATGCACAACTCCACCGGGGAAGGTGCCAGAAACGAGTTCTGTTGGTAGTTTTTACACTACCCCGGTAGGCAGCTGAAAGGCACCACAAAACTTGTTCTACCTGCTTTCTGGGCTGAGATGGGGAATCGCTGAATTTTGGACTCGGCTGGTGACAAAATGTTCCAAACACACCCCATGCACAACTCCACCGGGGAAGGTGCCAGAAACGAGTTCCGTTGGTAGTTTTTACACTACCCCGGTAGGCAGCTGAAAGGCACCACAAAACTTGTTCTACCTGCTTTCTGGGCTGAGATGGGGAATCGCTGAATTTTGGACTCGGCTGGTGACAAAATGTTCCAAACACACCCCATGCACAACTCCACCGGGGAAGGTGCCAGAATCGAGTTCCGTTGGTAGTTTTTACACTACCCCGGTAGGCAAGAGAAAGGCACCACAAAACTTGTTGTACCTGCTTTCTGGGCTGAGATGGGGAATCGCTGAATTTTGGACTCGGCTGGTGACAAAATGTTCCAAACACACCCCATGCACAACTCCACCGGGGAAGGTGCCAGAAACGAGTTCCGTTGGTAGTTTTTACACTACCCCGGTAGGCAGCTGAAAGGCACCACAAAACTTGTTCTACCTGCTTTCTGGGCTGAGATGGGGAATCGCTGAATTTTGGACTCGGCTGGTGACAAAATGTTCCAAACACACCCCATGCACAACTCCACCGGGGAAGGTGCCAGAAACGAGTTCCGTTGGTAGTTTTTACACTACCCCGGTAGGCAGCTGAAAGGCACCACAAAACTTGTTCTACCTGCTTTCTGGGCTGAGATGGGGAATCGCTGAATTTTGGACTCGGCTGGTGACAAAATGTTCCAAACACACCCCATGCACAACTCCACCGGGGAAGGTGCCAGAATCGAGTTCCGTTGGTAGTTTTTACACTACCCCGGTAGGCAAGAGAAAGGCACCACAAAACTTGTTGTACCTGCTTTCTGGGCTGAGATGGGGAATCGCTGAATTTTGGACTCGGCTGGTGACAAAATGTTCCAAACACACCCCATGCACAACTCCACCGGGGAAGGTGCCAGAAACGAGTTCCGTTGGTAGTTTTTACACTACCCCGGTAGGCAGCTGAAAGGCACCACAAAACTTGTTCTACCTGCTTTCTGGGCTGAGATGGGGAATCGCTGAATTTTGGACTCGGCTGGTGACAAAATGTTCCAAACACACCCCATGCACAACTCCACCGGGGAAGGTGCCAGAAAGGAGTTCTGTTGGTAGTTTTTACACTACCCCGGTAGGCAGCTGAAAGGCACCACAAAACTTGTTCTACCTGCTTTCTGGGCTGAGATGGGGAATCGCTGAATTTTGGACTCGGCTGGTGACAAAATGTTCCAAACACACCCCATGCACAACTCCACCGGGGAAGGTGCCAGAAACGAGTTCTGTTGGTAGTTTTTACACTACCCCGGTAGGCAGCTGAAAGGCACCACAAAACTTGTTCTACCTGCTTTCTGGGCTGAGATGGGGAATCGCTGAATTTTGGACTCGGCTGGTGACAAAATGTTCCAAACACACCCCATGCACAACTCCACCGGGGAAGGTGCCAGAAACGAGTTCTGTTGGTAGTTTTTACACTACCCCGGTAGGCAGCTGAAAGGCACCACAAAACTTGTTCTACCTGCTTTCTGGGCTGAGATGGGGAATCGCTGAATTTTGGACTCGGCTGGTGACAAAATGTTCCAAACACACCCCATGCACAACTCCACCGGGGAAGGTGCCAGAAACGAGTTCTGTTGGTAGTTTTTACACTACCCCGGTAGGCAGCTGAAAGGCACCACAAAACTTGTTCTACCTGCTTTCTGGGCTGAGATGGGGAATCGCTGAATTTTGGACTCGGCTGGTGACAAAATGTTCCAAACACACCCCATGCACAACTCCACCGGGGAAGGTGCCAGAAACGAGTTCTGTTGGTAGTTTTTACACTACCCCGGTAGGCAGCTGAAAGGCACCACAAAACTTGTTGTACCTGCTTTCTGGGCTGAGATGGGGAATCGCTGAATTTTGGACTCGGCTGGTGACAAAATGTTCCAAACACACCCCATGCACAACTCCACCGGGGAAGGTGCCAGAAACGAGTTCTGTTGGTAGTTTTTACACTACCCCGGTAGGCAGCTGAAAGGCACCACAAAACTTGTTCTACCTGCTTTCTGGGCTGAGATGGGGAATCGCTGAATTTTGGACTCGGCTGGTGACAAAATGTTCCAAACACACCCCATGCACAACTCCACCGGGGAAGGTGCCAGAAACGAGTTCTGTTGGTAGTTTTTACACTACCCCGGTAGGCAGCTGAAAGGCACCACAAAACTTGTTCTACCTGCTTTCTGGGCTGAGATGGGGAATCGCTGAATTTTGGACTCGGCTGGTGACAAAATGTTCCAAACACACCCCATGCACAACTCCACCGGGGAAGGTGCCAGAAACGAGTTCTGTTGGTAGTTTTTACACTACCCCGGTAGGCAGCTGAAAGGCACCACAAAACTTGTTCTACCTGCTTTCTGGGCTGAGATGGGGAATCGCTGAATTTTGGACTCGGCTGGTGACAAAATGTTCCAAACACACCCCATGCACAACTCCACCGGGGAAGGTGCCAGAAACGAGTTCTGTTGGTAGTTTTTACACTACCCCGGTAGGCAAGAGAAAGGCACCACAAAACTTGTTCTACCTGCTTTCTGGGCTGAGATGGGGAATCGCTGAATTTTGGACTCGGCTGGTGACAAAATGTTCCAAACACACCCCATGCACAACTCCACCGGGGAAGGTGCCAGAAACGAGTTCTGTTGGTAGTTTTTACACTACCCCGGTAGGCAGCTGAAAGGCACCACAAAACTTGTTCTACCTGCTTTCTGGGCTGAGATGGGGAATCGCTGAATTTTGGACTCGGCTGGTGACAAAATGTTCCAAACACACCCCATGCACAACTCCACCGGGGAAGGTGCCAGAAACGAGTTCTGTTGGTAGTTTTTACACTACCCCGGTAGGCAGCTGAAAGGCACCACAAAACTTGTTCTACCTGCTTTCTGGGCTGAGATGGGGAATCGCTGAATTTTGGACTCGGCTGGTGACAAAATGTTCCAAACACACCCCATGCACAACTCCACCGGGGAAGGTGCCAGAAACGAGTTCTGTTGGTAGTTTTTACACTACCCCGGTAGGCAGCTGAAAGGCACCACAAAACTTGTTCTACCTGCTTTCTGGGCTGAGATGGGGAATCGCTGAATTTTGGACTCGGCTGGTGACAAAATGTTCCAAACACACCCCATGCACAACTCCACCGGGGAAGGTGCCAGAAACGAGTTCTGTTGGTAGTTTTTACACTACCCCGGTAGGCAGCTGAAAGGCACCACAAAACTTGTTCTACCTGCTTTCTGGGCTGAGATGGGGAATCGCTGAATTTTGGACTCGGCTGGTGACAAAATGTTCCAAACACACCCCATGCACAACTCCACCGGGGAAGGTGCCAGAAACGAGTTCTGTTGGTAGTTTTTACACTACCCCGGTAGGCAAGAGAAAGGCACCACAAAACTTGTTCTACCTGCTTTCTGGGCTGAGATGGGGAATCGCTGAATTTTGGACTCGGCTGGTGACAAAATGTTCCAAACACACCCCATGCACAACTCCACCGGGGAAGGTGCCAGAAACGAGTTCTGTTGGTAGTTTTTACACTACCCCGGTAGGCAAGAGAAAGGCACCACAAAACTTGTTCTACCTGCTTTCTGGGCTGAGATGGGGAACGGCTGAATTTTGGACTCGGCTGGTAACAAAATGTTCCAAACACACCCCATGCACAACTCCACCGGGGAAGGTGCCAGAAACGAGTTCTGTTGGTAGTTTTTACACTACCCCGGTAGGCAGCTGAAAGGCACCACAAAACTTGTTCTACCTGCTTTCTGGGCTGAGATGGGGAATCGCTGAATTTTCGACTCGGCTGGTGACAAAATGTTCCAAACACACCCCATGCACACCTCCACCGGGGAAGGTGCCAGAAACGAGTTCTGTTGGTAGTTTTTGCCGTACCCCGGTAGGCAGCTGAAAGGCACCACAAAACTTGTTCTACCTGCTTTCTGGGCTGAGATGGGGAATCGCTGAATTTTGGACTCGGCTGGTGACAAAATGTTCCAAACACACCCCATGCACAACTCCACCGGGGAAGGTGCCAGAAACGAGTTCTGTTGGTAGTTTTTACACTACCCCGGTAGGCAGCTGAAAGGCACCACAAAACTTGTTCTACCTGCTTTCTGGGCTGAGATGGGGAATCGCTGAATTTTGGACTCGGCTGGTGACAAAATGTTCCAAACACACCCCATGCACACCTCCACCGGGGAAGGTGCCAGAAACGAGTTCTGTTGGTAGTTTTTACACTACCCCGGTAGGCAGCTGAAAGGCACCACAAAACTTGTTCTACCTGCTTTCTGGGCTGAGATGGGGAATCGCTGAATTTTGGACTCGGCTGGTGACAAAATGTTCCAAACACACCCCATGCACAACTCCACCGGGGAAGGTGCCAGAAAGGAATTCTGTTGGTAGTTTTTACACTACCCCGGTAGGCAGCTGAAAGGCACCACAAAACTTGTTCTACCTGCTTTCTGGGCTGAGATGGGGAATCGCTGAATTTTGGACTCGGCTGGTGACAAAATGTTCCAAACACACCCCATGCACAACTCCACCGGGGAAGGTGCCAGAAACGAGTTCTGTTGGTAGTTTTTACACTACCCCGGTAGGCAAGAGAAAGGCACCACAAAACTTGTTCTACCGGCTTTCTGGGCTGAGATGGGGAATCGCTGAATTTTGGACTCGGCTGGTGACAAAATGTTCCAAACACACCCCATGCACAACTCCACCGGGGAAGGTGCCAGAAAGGAGTTCTATTGGTAGTTTTTACACTACCCCGGTAGGCAGCTGAAAGGCACCACAAAACTTGTTCTACCTGCTTTCTGGGCTGAGATGGGGAATTGCTGAATTTTGGACTCGGCTGGTGACAAAATGTTCCAAACACACCCCATGCACAACTCCACCGGGGAAGGTGCCAGAATCGAGTTCCGTTAGTAGTTTTTACACTACCCCGGTAGGCAAGAGAAAGGCACCACAAAACTTGTTCTACCTGCTTTCTGGGCTGAGATGGGGAACGGCTGAATTTTGGACTCGGCTGGTAACAAAATGTTCCAAACACACCCCATGCACAACTCCACCGGGGAAGGTGCCAGAAACGAGTTCTGTTGGTAGTTTTTACACTACCCCGGTAGGCAGCTGAAAGGCACCACAAAACTTGTTCTACCTGCTTTCTGGGCTGAGATGGGGAATCGCTGAATTTTGGACTCGGCTGGTGACAAAATGTTCCAAACACACCCCATGCACAACTCCACCGGGGAAGGTGCCAGAATCGAGTTCCGTTGGTAGTTTTTACACTACCCCGGTAGGCAAGAGAAAGGCACCACAAAACTTGTTCTACCTGCTTTCTGGGCTGAGATGGGGAATCGCTGAATTTTGGACTCGGCTGGTGACAAAATGTTCCAAACACACCCCATGCACAACTCCACCGGGGAAGGTGCCAGAAACGAGTTCTGTTGTTAGTTTTTACACTACCCCGGTAGGCAGCTGAAAGGCACCACAAAACTTGTTCTACCTGCTTTCTGGGCTGAGATGGGGAATCGCTGAATTTTGGACTCGGCTGGTGACAAAATGTTCCAAACACACCCCATGCACAACTCCACCGGGGAAGGTGCCAGAATCGAGTTCTGTTGGTAGTTTTTACACTACCCCGGTAGGCAAGAGAAAGGCACCACAAAACTTGTTGTACCTGCTTTCTGGGCTGAGATGGGGAACAGCTGAGTTTTGGACTCGGCTGGTGACAAAATGTTCCAAACACACCCCATGCACAACTCCACCGGGGAAGGTGCCAGAAACGAGTTCTGTTGGTAGTTTTTACACTACCCCGGTAGGCAGCTGAAAGGCACCACAAAACTTGTTGTACCTGCTTTCTGGGCTGAGATGGGGAATCGCTGAATTTTGGACTCGGCTGGTGACAAAATGTTCCAAACACACCCCATGCACAACTCCACCGGGGAAGGTGCCAGAAACGAGTTCTGTTGGTAGTTTTTACACTACCCCGGTAGGCAGCTGAAAGGCACCACAAAACTTGTTCTACCTGCTTTCTGGGCTGAGATGGGGAATCGCTGAATTTTGGACTCGGCTGGTGACAAAATGTTCCAAACACACCCCATGCACAACTCCACCGGGGAAGGTGCCAGAAAGGAGTTCTGTTGGTAGTTTTTACACTACCCCGGTAGGCAAGAGAAAGGCACCACAAAACTTGTTGTACCTGCTTTCTGGGCTGAGATGGAGAATCGCTGAATTTTGGACTCGGCTGGTGACAAAATGTTCCAAACACACCCCATGCACACCTCCACCGGGGAAGGTGCCAGAAACGAGTTCTGTTGGTAGTTTTTACACTACCCCGGTAGGCAGCTGAAAGGCACCACAAAACTTGTTCTACCTGCTTTCTGGGCTGAGATGGGGAACAGCTGAATTTTGGACTCGGCTGCTGACAAAATGTTCCAAACACACCCCATGCACAACTCCACCGGGGAAGGTGCCAGAAACGAGTTCTGTTGGTAGTTTTTACACTACCCCGGTAGGCAGCTGAAAGGCACCACAAAACTTGTTCTACCTGCTTTCTGGGCTGAGATGGGGAATCGCTGAATTTTGGACTCGGCTGGTGACAAAATGTTCCAAACACACCCCATGCACAACTCCACCGGGGAAGGTGCCAGAAACGAGTTCTGTTGGTAGTTTTTACACTACCCCGGTAGGCAGCTGAAAGGCACCACAAAACTTGTTCTACCTGCTTTCTGGGCTGAGATGGGGAATCGCTGACTTTTGGACTCGGCTGCTGACAAAATGTTCCAAACACACCCCATGCACAACTCCACCGGGGAAGGTGCCAGAAACGAGTTCTGTTGGTAGTTTTTACACTACCCCGGTAGGCAGCTGAAAGGCACCACAAAACTTGTTCTACCTGCTTTCTGGGCTGAGATGGGGAATCGCTGAATTTTGGACTCGGCTGGTGACAAAATGTTCCAAACACACCCCATGCACAACTCCACCGGGGAAGGTGCCAGAAACGAGTTCTGTTGGTAGTTTTTACACTACCCCGGTAGGCAAGAGAAAGGCACCACAAAACTTGTTCTACCTGCTTTCTGGGCTGAGATGGGGAATCGCTGAATTTTGGACTCGGCTGGTGACAAAATGTTCCAAACACACCCCATGCACAACTCCACCGGGGAAGGTGCCAGAAACGAGTTCTGTTGGTAGTTTTTACACTACCCCGGTAGGCAGCTGAAAGGCACCACAAAACTTGTTCTACCTGCTTTCTGGGCTGAGATGGGGAATCGCTGAATTTTGGACTCGGCTGCTGACAAAATGTTCCAAACACACCCCATGCACAACTCCACCGGGGAAGGTGCCAGAAACGAGTTCTGTTGGTAGTTTTTACACTACCCCGGTAGGCAGCTGAAAGGCACCACAAAACTTGTTCTACCTGCTTTCTGGGCTGAGATGGGGAATCGCTGAATTTTGGACTCGGCTGGTGACAAAATGTTCCAAACACACCCCATGCACAACTCCACCGGGGAAGGTGCCAGAAACGAGTTCTGTTGGTAGTTTTTACACTACCCCGGTAGGCAGCTGAAAGGCACCACAAAACTTGTTCTACCTGCTTTCTGGGCTGAGATGGGGAATCGCTGACTTTTGGACTCGGCTGCTGACAAAATGTTCCAAACACACCCCATGCACAACTCCACCGGGGAAGGTGCCAGAAACGAGTTCTGTTGGTAGTTTTTACACTACCCCGGTAGGCAGCTGAAAGGCACCACAAAACTTGTTCTACCTGCTTTCTGGGCTGAGATGGGGAACAGCTGAATTTTGGACTCGGCTGGTGACAAAATGTTCCAAACACACCCCATGCACAACTCCACCGGGGAAGGTGCCAGAAACGAGTTCTGTTGGTAGTTTTTACACTACCCCGGTAGGCAAGAGAAAGGCACCACAAAACTTGTTCTACCTGCTTTCTGGGCTGAGATGGGGAATCGCTGAATTTTGGACTCGGCTGGTAACAAAATGTTCCAAACACACCCCATGCACAACTCCACCGGGGAAGGTGCCAGAAACGAGTTCTGTTGGTAGTTTTTACACTACCCCGGTAGGCAGCTGAAAGGCACCACAAAACTTGTTCTACCTGCTTTCTGGGCTGAGATGGGGAATCGCTGACTTTTGGACTCGGCTGGTGACAAAATGTTCCAAACACACCCCATGCACAACTCCACCGGGGAAGGTGCCAGAAACGAGTTCTGTTGGTAGTTTTTACACTACCCCGGTAGGCAGCTGAAAGGCACCACAAAACTTGTTCTACCTGCTTTCTGGGCTGAGATGGGGAATCGCTGAATTTTGGACTCGGCTGGTGACAAAATGTTCCAAACACACCCCATGCACAACTCCACCGGGGAAGGTGCCAGAAACGAGTTCTGTTGGTAGTTTTTACACTACCCCGGTAGGCAGCTGAAAGGCACCACAAAACTTGTTCTACCTGCTTTCTGGGCTGAGATGGAGAATCGCTGAATTTTGGACTCGGCTGGTGACAAAATGTTCCAAACACACCCCATGCACACCTCCAACGGGGAAGGTGCCAGAAACGAGTTCTGTTGGTAGTTTTTACACTACCCCGGTAGGCAGCTGAAAGGCACCACAAAACTTGTTCTACCTGCTTTCTGGGCTGAGATGGGTAATCGCTGAATTTTGGACTCGGCTGGTGACAAAATGTTCCAAACACACCCCATGCACAGCTCCACCGGGGAAGGTGCCAGAAACGAGTTCTGTTGGTAGTTTTTACACTACCCCGGTAGGCAGCTGAAAGGCACCACAAAACTTGTTCTACCTGCTTTCTGGGCTGAGATGGGGAATCGCTGAATTTTGGACTCGGCTGGTGACAAAATGTTCCAAGCACACCCCATGCACAACTCCACCGGGGAAGGTGCCAGAAACGAGTTCTGTTGGTAGTTTTTACACTACCCCGGTAGGCAAGAGAAAGGCACCACAAAACTTGTTCTACCTGCTTTCTGGGCTGAGATGGGGAACAGCTGAGTTTTGGACTCGGCTGGTGACAAAATGTTCCAAACACACCCCATGCACACCTCCACCGGGGAAGGTGCCAGAAACGAGTTCTGTTGGTAGTTTTTACCGTACCCCGGTAGGCAGCTGAAAGGCACCACAAAACTTGTTCTACCTGCTTTCTGGGCTGAGATGGGGAATCGCTGAATTTTGGACTCGGCTGGTGACAAAATGTTCCAAACACACCCCATGCACAACTCCACCGGGGAAGGTGCCAGAAACGAGTTCTGTTGGTAGTTTTTACACTACCCCGGTAGGCAAGAGAAAGGCACCACAAAACTTGTTCTACCTGCTTTCTGGGCTGAGATGGGGAATCGCTGAATTTTGGACTCGGCTGGTAACAAAATGTTCCAAACACACCCCATGCACAACTCCACCGGGGAAGGTGCCAGAAACGAGTTCTGTTGGTAGTTTTTACACTACCCCGGTAGGCAGCTGAAAGGCACCACAAAACTTGTTCTACCTGCTTTCTGGGCTGAGATGGGGAATCGCTGACTTTTGGACTCGGCTGGTGACAAAATGTTCCAAACACACCCCATGCACAACTCCACCGGGGAAGGTGCCAGAAACGAGTTCTGTTGGTAGTTTTTACACTACCCCGGTAGGCAGCTGAAAGGCACCACAAAACTTGTTCTACCTGCTTTCTGGGCTGAGATGGGGAATCGCTGAATTTTGGACTCGGCTGGTGACAAAATGTTCCAAACACACCCCATGCACACCTCCAACGGGGAAGGTGCCAGAAACGAGTTCTGTTGGTAGTTTTTACACTACCCCGGTAGGCAGCTGAAAGGCACCACAAAACTTGTTCTACCTGCTTTCTGGGCTGAGATGGGGAATCGCTGAATTTTGGACTCGGCTGGTGACAAAATGTTCCAAACACACCCCATGCACAGCTCCACCGGGGAAGGTGCCAGAAACGAGTTCTGTTGGTAGTTTTTACACTACCCCGGTAGGCAGCTGAAAGGCACCACAAAACTTGTTCTACCTGCTTTCTGGGCTGAGATGGGGAATCGCTGAATTTTGGACTCGGCTGGTGACAAAATGTTCCAAACACACCCCATGCACAACTCCACCGGGGAAGGTGCCAGAAACGAGTTCTGTTGGTAGTTTTTACACTACCCCGGTAGGCAAGAGAAAGGCACCACAAAACTTGTTCTACCTGCTTTCTGGGCTGAGATGGGGAATCGCTGAATTTTGGACTCGGCTGGTAACAAAATGTTCCAAACACACCCCATGCACAACTCCACCGGGGAAGGTGCCAGAAACGAGTTCTGTTGGTAGTTTTTACACTACCCCGGTAGGCAGCTGAAAGGCACCACAAAACTTGTTCTACCTGCTTTCTGGGCTGAGATGGGGAATCGCTGACTTTTGGACTCGGCTGGTGACAAAATGTTCCAAACACACCCCATGCACAACTCCACCGGGGAAGGTGCCAGAAACGAGTTCTGTTGGTAGTTTTTACACTACCCCGGTAGGCAGCTGAAAGGCACCACAAAACTTGTTCTACCTGCTTTCTGGGCTGAGATGGGGAATCGCTGAATTTTGGACTCGGCTGGTGACAAAATGTTCCAAACACACCCCATGCACAACTCCACCGGGGAAGGTGCCAGAAACGAGTTCTGTTGGTAGTTTTTACACTACCCCGGTAGGCAAGAGAAAGGCACCACAAAACTTGTTCTACCTGCTTTCTGGGCTGAGATGGAGAATCGCTGAATTTTGGACTCGGCTGGTGACAAAATGTTCCAAACACACCCCATGCACACCTCCAACGGGGAAGGTGCCAGAAACGAGTTCTGTTGGTAGTTTTTACACTACCCCGGTAGGCAGCTGAAAGGCACCACAAAACTTGTTCTACCTGCTTTCTGGGCTGAGATGGGGAATCGCTGAATTTTGGACTCGGCTGGTGACAAAATGTTCCAAACACACCCCATGCACACCTCCACCGGGGAAGGTGCCAGAAACGAGTTCTGTTGGTAGTTTTTACACTACCCCGGTAGGCAGCTGAAAGGCACCACAAAACTTGTTCTACCTGCTTTCTGGGCTGAGATGGGGAATCGCTGAATTTTGGACTCGGCTGGTGACAAAATGTTCCAAACACACCCCATGCACAACTCCACCGGGGAAGGTGCCAGAAACGAGTTCTGTTGGTAGTTTTTACACTACCCCGGTAGGCAAGAGAAAGGCACCACAAAACTTGTTGTACCTGCTTTCTGGGCTGAGATGGGGAACAGCTGAGTTTTGGACTCGGCTGGTGACAAAATGTTCCAAACACACCCCATGCACACCTCCACCGGGGAAGGTGCCAGAAACGAGTTCTGTTGGTAGTTTTTACCGTACCCCGGTAGGCAGCTGAAAGGCACCACAAAACTTGTTGTACCTGCTTTCTGGGCTGAGATGGGGAATCGCTGAATTTTGGACTCGGCTGGTGACAAAATGTTCCAAACACACCCCATGCACAACTCCACCGGGGAAGGTGCCAGAAACGAGTTCTGTTGGTAGTTTTTACACTACCCCGGTAGGCAAGAGAAAGGCACCACAAAACTTGTTCTACCTGCTTTCTGGGCTGAGATGGGGAATCGCTGAATTTTGGACTCGGCTGGTGACAAAATGTTCCAAACACACCCCATGCACAACTCCACCGGGGAAGGTGCCAGAAACGAGTTCTGTTGGTAGTTTTTACACTACCCCGGTAGGCAAGAGAAAGGCACCACAAAACTTGTTCTACCTGCTTTCTGGGCTGAGATGGGGAATCGCTGAATTTTGGACTCGGCTGGTGACAAAATGTTCCAAACACACCCCATGCACAACTCCACCGGGGAAGGTGCCAGAAACGAGTTCTGTTGGTAGTTTTTACACTACCCCGGTAGGCAGCTGAAAGGCACCACAAAACTTGTTCTACCTGCTTTCTGGGCTGAGATGGGGAACAGCTGAATTTTGGACTCGGCTGGTGACAAAATGTTCCAAACACACCCCATGCACAACTCCACCGGGGAAGGTGCCAGAAACGAGTTCTGTTGGTAGTTTTTTACACTACCCCGGTAGGCAAGAGAAAGGCACCACAAAACTTGTTCTACCTGCTTTCTGGGCTGAGATGGGGAATCGCTGAATTTTGGACTCGGCTGGTAACAAAATGTTCCAAACACACCCCATGCACAACTCCACCGGGGAAGGTGCCAGAAACGAGTTCTGTTGGTAGTTTTTACACTACCCCGGTAGGCAGCTGGAAGGCACCACAAAACTTGTTCTACCTGCTTTCTGGGCTGAGATGGGGAATCGCTGACTTTTGGACTCGGCTGGTGACAAAATGTTCCAAACACACCCCATGCACAACTCCACCGGGGAAGGTGCCAGAAACGAGTTCTGTTGGTAGTTTTTACACTACCCCGGTAGGCAGCTGAAAGGCACCACAAAACTTGTTCTACCTGCTTTCTGGGCTGAGATGGGGAACGGCTGAATTTTGGACTCGGCTGGTGACAAAATGTTCCAAACACACCCCATGCACACCTCCAACGGGGAAGGTGCCAGAAACGAGTTCTGTTGGTAGTTTTTACACTACCCCGGTAGGCAGCTGAAAGGCACCACAAAACTTGTTCTACCTGCTTTCTGGGCTGAGATGGGGAATCGCTGAATTTTGGACTCGGCTGGTGACAAAATGTTCCAAACACACCCCATGCACAGCTCCACCGGGGAAGGTGCCAGAAACGAGTTCTGTTGGTAGTTTTTACACTACCCCGGTAGGCAAGAGAAAGGCACCACAAAACTTGTTGTACCTGCTTTCTGGGCTGAGATGGGGAACAGCTGAGTTTTGGACTCGGCTGGTGACAAAATGTTCCAAACACACCCCATGCACACCTCCACCGGGGAAGGTGCCAGAAACGAGTTCTGTTGGTAGTTTTTACCGTACCCCGGTAGGCAGCTGAAAGGCACCACAAAACTTGTTGTACCTGCTTTCTGGGCTGAGATGGGGAATCGCTGAATTTTGGACTCGGCTGGTGACAAAATGTTCCAAACACACCCCATGCACAACTCCACCGGGGAAGGTGCCAGAAACGAGTTCTGTTGGTAGTTTTTACACTACCCCGGTAGGCAAGAGAAAGGCACCACAAAACTTGTTCTACCTGCTTTCTGGGCTGAGATGGGGAATCGCTGAATTTTGGACTCGGCTGGTGACAAAATGTTCCAAACACACCCCATGCACAACTCCACCGGGGAAGGTGCCAGAAACGAGTTCTGTTGGTAGTTTTTACACTACCCCGGTAGGCAGCTGAAAGGCACCACAAAACTTGTTCTACCTGCTTTCTGGGCTGAGATGGGGAATCGCTGAATTTTGGACTCGGCTGGTGACAAAATGTTCCAAACACACCCCCATGCACAACTCCACCGGGGAAGGTGCCAGAAACGAGTTCTGTTGGTAGTTTTTACACTACCCCGGTAGGCAGCTGAAAGGCACCACAAAACTTGTTCTACCTGCTTTCTGGGCTGAGATGGGGAACAGCTGAATTTTGGACTCGGCTGGTGACAAAATGTTCCAAACACACCCCATGCACAACTCCACCGGGGAAGGTGCCAGAAACGAGTTCTGTTGGTAGTTTTTACACTACCCCGGTAGGCAAGAGAAAGGCACCACAAAACTTGTTCTACCTGCTTTCTGGGCTGAGATGGGGAATCGCTGAATTTTGGACTCGGCTGGTAACAAAATGTTCCAAACACACCCCATGCACAACTCCACCGGGGAAGGTGCCAGAAACGAGTTCTGTTGGTAGTTTTTACACTACCCCGGTAGGCAGCTGAAAGGCACCACAAAACTTGTTCTACCTGCTTTCTGGCTGAGATGGGGAATCGCTGACTTTTGGACTCGGCTGGTGACAAAATGTTCCAAACACACCCCATGCACAACTCCACCGGGGAAGGTGCCAGAAACGAGTTCTGTTGGTAGTTTTTACACTACCCCGGTAGGCAGCTGAAAGGCACCACAAAACTTGTTCTACCTGCTTTCTGGCTGAGATGGGGAATCGCTGAATTTTGGACTCGGCTGGTGACAAAATGTTCCAAACACACCCCATGCACACCTCCAACGGGGAAGGTGCCAGAAACGAGTTCTGTTGGTAGTTTTTACACTACCCCGGTAGGCAGCTGAAAGGCACCACAAAACTTGTTCTACCTGCTTTCTGGGCTGAGATGGGGAATCGCTGAATTTTGGACTCGGCTGGTGACAAAATGTTCCAAACACACCCCATGCACAGCTCCACCGGGGAAGGTGCCAGAAACGAGTTCTGTTGGTAGTTTTTACACTACCCCGGTAGGCAGCTGAAAGGCACCACAAAACTTGTTCTACCTGCTTTCTGGGCTGAGATGGGGAATCGCTGAATTTTGGACTCGGCTGGTGACAAAATGTTCCAAACACACCCCATGCACAACTCCACCGGGGAAGGTGCCAGAAACGAGTTCTGTTGGTAGTTTTTACACTACCCCGGTAGGCAAGAGAAAGGCACCACAAAACTTGTTCTACCTGCTTTCTGGGCTGAGATGGGGAATCGCTGAATTTTGGACTCGGCTGGTGACAAAATGTTCCAAACACACCCCATGCACAACTCCACCGGGGAAGGTGCCAGAAACGAGTTCTGTTGGTAGTTTTTACACTACCCCGGTAGGCAGCTGAAAGGCACCACAAAACTTGTTCTACCTGCTTTCTGGGCTGAGATGGGAATCGCTGAATTTTGGACTCGGCTGGTGACAAAATGTTCCAAACACACCCCATGCACAACTCCACCGGGGAAGGTGCCAGAAACGAGTTCTGTTGGTAGTTTTTACACTACCCCGGTAGGCAGCTGAAAGGCACCACAAAACTTGTTCTACCTGCTTTCTGGGCTGAGATGGGGAACAGCTGAATTTTGGACTCGGCTGGTGACAAAATGTTCCAAACACACCCCATGCACAACTCCACCGGGGAAGGTGCCAGAAACGAGTTCTGTTGGTAGTTTTTACACTACCCCGGTAGGCAGCTGAAAGGCACCACAAAACTTGTTCTACCTGCTTTCTGGGCTGAGATGGGGAATCGCTGAATTTTGGACTCGGCTGGTAACAAAATGTTCCAAACACACCCCATGCACAACTCCACCGGGGAAGGTGCCAGAAACGAGTTCTGTTGGTAGTTTTTACACTACCCCGGTAGGCAGCTGAAAGGCACCACAAAACTTGTTCTACCTGCTTTCTGGGCTGAGATGGGGAATCGCTGACTTTTGGACTCGGCTGGTGACAAAATGTTCCAAACACACCCCATGCACAACTCCACCGGGGAAGGTGCCAGAAACGAGTTCTGTTGGTAGTTTTTACACTACCCCGGTAGGCAGCTGAAAGGCACCACAAAACTTGTTCTACCTGCTTTCTGGGCTGAGATGGGGAATCGCTGAATTTTGGACTCGGCTGGTGACAAAATGTTCCAAACACACCCCATGCACACCTCCAACGGGGAAGGTGCCAGAAACGAGTTCTGTTGGTAGTTTTTACACTACCCGGTAGGCAGCTGAAAGGCACCACAAAACTTGTTCTACCTGCTTTCTGGGCTGAGATGGGGAATCGCTGAATTTTGGACTCGGCTGGTGACAAAATGTTCCAAACACACCCCATGCACAGCTCCACCGGGGAAGGTGCCAGAAACGAGTTCTGTTGGTAGTTTTTACACTACCCCGGTAGGCAGCTGAAAGGCACCACAAAACTTGTTCTACCTGCTTTCTGGGCTGAGATGGGGAATCGCTGAATTTTGGACTCGGCTGGTGACAAAATGTTCCAAACACACCCCATGCACAACTCCACCGGGGAAGGTGCCAGAAACGAGTTCTGTTGGTAGTTTTTACACTACCCCGGTAGGCAAGAGAAAGGCACCACAAAACTTGTTGTACCTGCTTTCTGGGCTGAGATGGGGAACAGCTGAGTTTTGGACTCGGCTGGTGACAAAATGTTCCAAACACACCCCATGCACACCTCCACCGGGGAAGGTGCCAGAAACGAGTTCTGTTGGTAGTTTTTACCGTACCCCGGTAGGCAGCTGAAAGGCACCACAAAACTTGTTCTACCTGCTTTCTGGGCTGAGATGGGGAATCGCTGAATTTTGGACTCGGCTGGTGACAAAATGTTCCAAACACACCCCATGCACAACTCCACCGGGGAAGGTGCCAGAAAAGAGTTCTGTTGGTAGTTTTTACACTACCCCGGTAGGCAAGAGAAAGGCACCACAAAACTTGTTCTACCTGCCTTTCTGGGCTGAGATGGGGAATCGCTGAATTTTGGACTCGGCTGGTGACAAAATGTTCCAAACACACCCCATGCACAACTCCACCGGGGAAGGTGCCAGAAACGAGTTCTGTTGGTAGTTTTTACACTACCCCGATAGGCAGCTGAAAGGCACCACAAAACTTGTTCTACCTGCTTTCTGGGCTGAGATGGGGAATCGCTGAATTTTGGACTCGGCTGGTGACAAAATGTTCCAAACACACCCCATGCACAACTCCACCGGGGAAGGTGCCAGAAACGAGTTCTGTTGGTAGTTTTTACACTACCCCGGTAGGCAGCTGAAAGGCACCACAAAACTTGTTCTACCTGCTTTCTGGGCTGAGATGGGGGAATCGCTGAATTTTGGACTCGGCTGGTGACAAAATGTTCCAAACACACCCCATGCACAACTCCACCGGGGAAGGTGCCAGAAAGGAGTTCTGTTGGTAGTTTTTACACTACCCCGGTAGGCAGCTGAAAGGCACCACAAAACTTGTTCTACCTGCTTTCTGGGCTGAGATGGGGAATCGCTGAATTTTGGACTCGGCTGGTGACAAAATGTTCCAAACACACCCCATGCACAACTCCACCGGGGAAGGTGCCAGAAACGAGTTCTGTTGGTAGTTTTTACACTACCCCGGTAGGCAAGAGAAAGGCACCACAAAACTTGTTCTACCTGCTTTCTGGGCTGAGATGGGGAATCGCTGAATTTTGGACTCGGCTGGTGACAAAATGTTCCAAACACACCCCATGCACACCTCCACCGGGGAAGGTGCCAGAAACGAGTTCTGTTGGTAGTTTTTACACTACCCCGGTAGGCAAGAGAAAGGCACCACAAAACTTGTTCTACCTGCTTTCTGGGCTGAGATGGGGAATCGCTGAATTTTGGACTCGGCTGGTGACAAAATGTTCCAAACACACCCCATGCACAACTCCACCGGGGAAGGTGCCAGAAACGAGTTCTGTTGGTAGTTTTTACACTACCCCGGTAGGCAGCTGAAAGGCACCACAAAACTTGTTCTACCTGCTTTCTGGGCTGAGATGGAGAATCGCTGAATTTTGGACTCGGCTGGTGACAAAATGTTCCAAACACACCCCATGCACACCTCCACCGGGGAAGGTGCCAGAAACGAGTTCTGTTGGTAGTTTTTACACTACCCCGGTAGGCAGCTGAAAGGCACCACAAAACTTGTTGTACCTGCTTTCTGGGCTGAGATGGGGAATCGCTGAATTTTGGACTCGGCTGGTGACAAAATGTTCCAAACACACCCCATGCACAACTCCACCGGGGAAGGTGCCAGAAACGAGTTCTGTTGGTAGTTTTTACACTACCCCGGTAGGCAGCTGAAAGGCACCACAAAACTTGTTCTACCTGCTTTCTGGGCTGAGATGGGGAATCGCTGAATTTTGGACTCGGCTGGTGACAAAATGTTCCAAACACACCCCATGCACAACTCCACCGGGGAAGGTGCCAGAAACGAGTTCTCTTGGTAGTTTTTACACTACCCCGGTAGGCAGCTGAAAGGCACCACAAAACTTGTTCTACCTGCTTTCTGGGCTGAGATGGGAATCGCTGAATTTTGGACTCGGCTGGTGACAAAATGTTCCAAACACACCCCATGCACAACTCCACCGGGGAAGGTGCCAGAAACGAGTTCTGTTGGTAGTTTTTACACTACCCCGGTAGGCAAGAGAAAGGCACCACAAAACTTGTTCTACCTGCTTTCTGGGCTGAGATGGGGGAATCGCTGAATTTTGGACTCGGCTGGTGACAAAATGTTCCAAACACACCCCATGCACAACTCCACCGGGAAGGTGCCAGAAATGAGTTCTGTTGGTAGTTTTTACACTACCCCGGTAGGCAGCTGAAAGGCACCACAAAACTTGTTCTACCTGCTTTCTGGGCTGAGATGGGGAATCGCTGAATTTTGGACTCGGCTGGTGACAAAATGTTCCAAACACACCCCATGCACAACTCCACCGGGGAAGGTGCCAGAAACGAGTTCTGTTGGTAGTTTTTACACTACCCCGGTAGGCAGCTGAAAGGCACCACAAAACTTGTTCTACCTGCTTTCTGGGCTGAGATGGGGAATCGCTGAATTTTGGACTCGGCTGGTGACAAAATGTTCCAAACACACCCCATGCACACCTCCACCGGGGAAGGTGCCAGAAACGAGTTCTGTTGGTAGTTTTTACACTACCCCGGTAGGCAGCTGAAAGGCACCACAAAACTTGTTCTACCTGCTTTCTGGGCTGAGATGGGGAATCGCTGAATTTTGGACTCGGCTGGTGACAAATGTTCCAAACACACCCCATGCACAACTCCACCGGGGAAGGTGCCAGAAACGAGTTCTGTTGGTAGTTTTTACACTACCCCGGTAGGCAGCTGAAAGGCACCACAAAACTTGTTCTACCTGCTTTCTGGGCTGAGATGGGGAATCGCTGAATTTTGGACTCGGCTGGTGACAAAATGTTCCAAACACACCCCATGCACAACTCCACCGGGGAAGGTGCCAGAAACGAGTTCTGTTGGTAGTTTTTACACTACCCCGGTAGGCAGCTGAAAGGCACCACAAAACTTGTTCTACCTGCTTTCTGGGCTGAGATGGGGAATCGCTGAATTTTGGACTCGGCTGGTGACAAAATGTTCCAAACACACCCCATGCACAACTCCACCGGGGAAGGTGCCAGAAACGAGTTCTGTTGGTAGTTTTTACACTACCCCGGTAGGCAGCTGAAAGGCACCACAAAACTTGTTCTACCTGCTTTCTGGGCTGAGATGGGGAATCGCTGAATTTTGGACTCGGCTGGTGACAAAATGTTCCAAACACACCCCATGCACAACTCCACCGGGGAAGGTGCCAGAAACGAGTTCTGTTGGTAGTTTTTACACTACCCCGGTAGGCAGCTGAAAGGCACCACAAAACTTGTTCTACCTGCTTTCTGGGCTGAGATGGGGAATCGCTGAATTTTGGACTCGGCTGGTGACAAAATGTTCCAAACACACCCCATGCACACCTCCACCGGGGAAGGTGCCAGAAACGAGTTCTGTTGGTAGTTTTTACACTACCCCGGTAGGCAGCTGAAAGGCACCACAAAACTTGTTCTACCTGCTTTCTGGGCTGAGATGGAGAATCGCTGAATTTTGGACTCGGCTGGTGACAAAATGTTCCAAACACACCCCATGCACAACTCCACCGGGGAAGGTGCCAGAAACGAGTTCTGTTGGTAGTTTTTACACTACCCCGGTAGGCAGCTGAAAGGCACCACAAAACTTGTTCTACCTGCTTTCTGGGCTGAGATGGGGAATCGCTGAATTTTGGACTCGGCTGGTGACAAAATGTTCCAAACACACCCCATGCACAGCTCCACCGGCAAAGGTGCCAGAAACGAGTTCTGTTGGTAGTTTTTACACTACCCCGGTAGGCAGCTGAAAGGCACCACAAAACTTGTTGTACCTGCTTTCTGGGCTGAGATGGGGAATCGCTGAATTTTGGACTCGGCTGGTGACAAAATGTTCCAAACACACCCCATGCACAACTCCACCGGGGAAGGTGCCAGAAACGAGTTCTGTTGGTAGTTTTTACACTACCCGGTAGGCAAGAGAAAGGCACCACAAAACTTGTTCTACCTGCTTTCTGGGCTGAGATGGGGAACAGCTGAGTTTTGGACTCGGCTGGTGACAAAATGTTCCAAACACACCCCATGCACACCTCCACCGGGGAAGGTGCCAGAAACGAGTTCTGTTGGTAGTTTTTACCGTACCCCGGTAGGCAGCTGAAAGGCACCACAAAACTTGTTCTACCTGCTTTCTGGGCTGAGATGGGGAATCGCTGAATTTTGGACTCGGCTGGTGACAAAATGTTCCAAACACACCCCATGCACAACTCCACCGGGGAAGGTGCCAGAAACGAGTTCTGTTGGTAGTTTTTACACTACCCCGGTAGGCAAGAGAAAGGCACCACAAAACTTGTTCTACCTGCTTTCTGGGCTGAGATGGGGAATCGCTGAATTTTCGACTCGGCTGGTGACAAAATGTTCCAAACACACCCCATGCACAACTCCACCGGGGAAGGTGCCAGAAACGAGTTCTGTTGGTAGTTTTTACACTACCCCGGTAGGCAGCTGAAAGGCACCACAAAACTTGTTCTACCTGCTTTCTGGGCTGAGATGGGGAATCGCTGAATTTTGGACTCGGCTGGTGACAAAATGTTCCAAACACACCCCATGCACAACTCCACCGGGGGAAGGTGCCAGAAAGGAGTTCTGTTGGTAGTTTTTACACTACCCCGGTAGGCAAGAGAAAGGCACCACAAAACTTGTTGTACCTGCTTTCTGGGCTGAGATGGAGAATCGCTGAATTTTGGACTCGGCTGGTGACAAAATGTTCCAAACACACCCCATGCACAACTCCACCGGGGAAGGTGCCAGAAACGAGTTCTGTTGGTAGTTTTTACACTACCCCGGTAGGCACCTGAAAGGCACCACAAAACTTGTTCTACCTGCTTTCTGGGCTGAGATGGGGAATCGCTGAATTTTGGACTCGGCTGGTGACAAAATGTTCCAAACACACCCCATGCACACTCCACCGGGGAAGGTGCCAGAAACGAGTTCTGTTGGTAGTTTTTACACTACCCCGGTAGGCAGCTGAAAGGCACCACAAAACTTGTTCTACCTGCTTTCTGGGCTGAGATGGGGAATCGCTGAATTTTGGACTCGGCTGGTGACAAAATGTTCCAAACACACCCCATGCACAACTCCACCGGGGAAGGTGCCAGAAACGAGTTCTGTTGGTAGTTTTTACACTACCCCGGTAGGCAGCTGAAAGGCACCACAAAACTTGTTCTACCTGCTTTCTGGGCTGAGATGGGGAATC